>NC_091238.1:14619191-14694191 GCF_040958095.1 Procambarus clarkii
GCCAGAGCAGGCAGCATGCCTGGGGTTAAATTGTTTCAAACTCCTTGAATAATTAACAACAGCGACCGTCGAGCTCCTCAATAATTGAGCGCCTGCCACGAACAACTGGATGTAAATAATCCATAGAGTTCAAACCTAATTCAAAAATTTTATGAAAAGTTGGAAATGTGGAAACTGGAAATTGAGAGTCATTTATTAAGAGATTTCTAATATAAATATATTAATGGCATTAGATAAATAAATAAATGTCACTGCTCCCTAAGCCTCTGTGACATTATATATATATATATATATATATATATATATATATATATATATATATATATATATATATATATATATATATATATATATATATACATACATATATATATACATACATATACACACACACACACTATAAGAATAGGGGTGGTAGGAGAAGACAATATCAAAGTGTTCAGTGAGGATCCACAAGGTCTTCTCTGAGTATTCTTTATTTTCTTCTCCGAGGCTATGGGTCCCTACACTTGCACAAGAGACGCTATATATATATATATATATATATATATATATATATATATATATATATATATATATATATATATATATATATATATATATATATATATATATGTCGTACCTAGTAGCCAGAACGCACTTCTCAGCCTACTATGCAAGGCCCGATTTGCCTAATAAGCCAAGTTTTCATGAACTAATGCTTTTTCGACTACCTAACCTAACATTTTCGGCTACCTAACCTAACCTAACCTATAAAGATAGGTTAGGTTCGGTCATATATCTACGTTAATTTTAACTCCAATAAAAAAAATTGACCTCATACATAATGAAATGGGTAGCTTTATCATTTCATAAGAAAAAATTAGAGAAAATATATTAATTCATGAAAACTTGGCTTATTAGGCAAATCGGGCCTTGCATAGTAGGCTGAGAAGTGCGTTCTGGCTACTAGGTACGACATATATATATATATATATATATATATATATATATATATATATATATATATATATATATATATGTATATATATATATATATATATATATATATATATATATATATATATATATATATATATATATATATATGTCGTACCTAGTAGCCAGAACGCACTTCTGAGCCTACTATGCAAGGCCTGATTTGCCTAATAAGCCAAGTTTTTATGAATTAATATATTTTCTCTAATTTTTTTCTTATTAAATGATAAAGCTACCCATTTCATTATGTATGAGGTCAATTTTTTATTATTGGAGTTAAAATTAACGTAGATATATGACCGAACCTAACCAACCCTACCTAACCTAACCTAACCTATCTTTATAGGTTAGGTTAGGTTAGGTAGCCGAAAAAGTTAGGTTAGGTTAGGTAAGTTAGGTAGTCGAAAAACAATTAATTCATGAAAACTTGGCTTATTAGGCAAATCGGGCCTTGCATAGTAGGCATAGAAGTGCGTTCTGGCTACTAGGTACGACATATATATATATATATAGCGTCTCTTGTGCAAGTGTAGGGACCCATAGCCTCGGAGAAGAAAATAAAGAATACTCAGAGAAGACCTTGTGGATCCTCACTGAACACTTTGATATTGTCTTCTCCTACCACCCCTATTCTTATAGTGTGTGTGTGTGTGTATATGTATGTATATATATATGTATGTATATATATATATATATATATATATATATATATATATATATATATATATATATATATATATATTATATATATATATATATATATATATATATATATATATATATATATATATATATATATATATAATATACTATAAAACTCACTCTATTTAAAATTTCATTACACAAAAAGGGTTACAACATTGGTTACATTTGTCACATGCAGGGTACAAGGCTACTCGTCACAGGTTGTAGAGTTCTTCCAGCTCCTCAGATGGTGGGCAGGAACCATGGATGTAGTGAGCATTTCCTCTCTGGATCGCCACACTAAGGCGCTGAAAGAGGAAACTGGCAGCTCTAGGGTCTCTAGTTGTTTCCGATTTGCCTAACAGGCAAAATGATTTTCGTTAGGTTTAAATAATGTTTTCCAGATTGTTTCTTTTATAACAATAATAATATACTTTATTAGGATCATGAGTAAATATCTGCAACGGTGACAATACTTAACAGTTCAAAAACTCTTAAACACACTATGTAATTTACACCATTGAGAGCTGAATGTAAGTTAATTAAAGTAGGGCACCAACTAACGGGATTCTTCAGTGGGAATAAACTTAAATAGTAAATACTTAGGACAGAACATAAGTATATGTTATGGCTAGGATAGTCAAGGTGTTACAAATAGATCGGACAAACTTGAATTTAAAATTGCCGGTGTAATTTGCATACAAAATTTGTAGGTGGGATTGTAAGTAATTAATTTGAGAGGTTGCTAAGGTGATATGCTGTATGCAAATTTATCATCTTGAGTATGCAAATGAAAGTTGAGGAAGCACTGACGGCAACACACACATATGCATAATTAAACAGGCTAGGCTTGTATTTTATTTAAATATCTTTCTTACTGCAATAATGTAAAAATTGATAATATTGCATGTCAGACATGATTACAGGTATAACTCTGGAAATCTGAATATTTCACAGATTTCAGGCGAATTCAGTCGAATTCCAGGTTGTATAACTTGTACCTTGTGGTGGTGCAGGGGTAAGGTATCCTGATCCCTGGTTCGAGTCACCTCATTGCTCCAATTTATTTTCTCAGTGTTAGTAGTAGTAATATCACTAGTAATAATTGTAATAGTAATAATAGTGAACAGTAGTAGTAAAAGCCGCAGAAAAACAATCCTGTTTGATGCGGGCGTTACCCCTTCATCTCCAGTTAGATAAAAAATAAAAGTTTTACAAAAATGCGACTTGGACAGATCTCGGTGGACCTTTTTTCCCACACACACACACACACACACACACACACACACACACACACACACACACACACACACACACACACACACACACACACACACACACACACACACACACTCTACTCCCCAACACACACTACTCCCCCACACACATACTATCTCAATACACACTACCCCCACACACACATACTACCACACCCCCACACTTAATACCGGGACCACCGACCGGCCGGGGACCCAGTACAGGCTTCAGGCGCCAGAATTTACGACGACCACCACCACCACAGCTGCTTACAAGAGAGAGAGAGGGGGGGGGAGGGAAGAGAGAAGGTGGGTGGGGAGGGGGAGGGTAGAGAGAGTGGAGGGGTTTATAAAGAATAACAAACTGCTAGGAGCGTCCGGACGCCAATACATTGTTTCCGGAACTTAATTTACTTTAATGGCGTCTGGGGGGTGACCCATGACGCTAGTTCCATCCCCGTCCTGCTCCAATAATTTTCGCTTTAAATTTACAATCGCATGGCCCATGTTATCTTTCATCCTGTACGTCCGAGACGCATCTTAGTCTTTCAGACTTTTGCCAATAAAAAAAATAATTTATTCATACAATACACTGGAGAATTTAAAGTGTTTACATAGTGGGTAAAGTAATTGTTTATTATATATAGCAACTATAGTTATGCACAGTGTTTCGGGTATAATGTTACTACTTATATCCAGCATTGTGATTATACAAGGACGCATCTCTGTTGAATTACGTGGTAGCCTCTACGATGGACGAGCAGTTTAGACTTTAGAGTATATTAAAGTATGCAAGATTGTATCCGGCGACTAGGCATTTTCTCTCCTAGTGAACGTGAATATATATATATATATATATATATATATATATATATATATATATATATATATATATATATATATATATATATATGTCGTACCTATTAGCCAGAACGCACTTCTCAGCCTACTATGCGAGGCTTGATTTGCCTAATAAGCCAAGTTTTCATGAATTAATGTTTTTTCGACTACCTAACCTACCTAACCTAACCTAACCTAACTTTTTCGGCTACCTAACCTAACCTAACCTATAAAGATAGGTTAGGTTAGGTTAGGTAGGGTTGGTTAGGTTCGGTCATATATCTACGTTAATTTTAACTCCAATAAAAAAAATTGACCTCATTCATAATGAAATGGTTAGCTTTATCATTTCATAAGAAAAAAATTAGAGAAAATATATTAATTCAGGAAAACTTGGCTTGTTAGGCAAATCGGGCCTTGCATAGTAAGCTGATAAGTGCGTTCTGGCTACTAGGTACGACATATATATATATATATATATATATATATATATATATATATATATATATATATATATATATATATATATATATATATATATATATATATATATATATATATTAGGTTATTGAAGAACGTGTACATCAAGAGCGAGATTGAGAAAGGTTTTTGTTAATGTTGTTTTAGATTCGGCTACTCTGAACAAAAAGTTCCAAGTAGCACGGGTTATGGTGAGCCCGTAGTGGACTTGTGTCGGGACAGCCCGTCCTCCAAAAAATGTGGAGGTAAATGTAACAGTCCCATAAGTGCAATTATGTACTATGTATGACAGTCAGGAAATGTACTAAGTACACTTAGTATTAAAATGTACTGTCAATTCGGAGGATGGGTTTGCACGGGGAAGTTAGGTAGTTGAAATGGGGATACACACGTTACCAATGTCTTTCCAGAATCTAAACTTCTCCAACTAGTATACAATGTTTCGTGTTTTTATTTTAGGATGACATTTAAAATCTTATTTATATCTTCTCAGTTATGTCGGTTTTTGTAAAGTTTGAAATGTGGATAGCAGACCACAGTTAACTGCAGAATAGAACACGAGGCGATGATATAAATACATACTACAGAGAATAACAGTAGATATTGTAATTCACAACTGCATAGTTATGAGCACATTCTGGATATTTTACCTGCAAAATGGAATATTTTCACTTAACTTTTCAATTTGCAATACTTCTGTGTTCACTGAAGCGAACTCATAAGTGCCTGATGTAACCTTAACCTTGCATGGGCTCACATTTAATGTCATAGGCAATTTATATTCATTACATTTTTTTGTTTACACAGGTGGGTACAGGAACAGACGTCTTCTAACTGGCTAACAAGACTGAGAGCTTCCCCTTCCTATAGCTGATGGTAAGCCTTACCCATTATAGTTTTCGCCTGAAATACAACCCGATAATCAGTTAACAAGCAAAGTAAACAATTACTGATGGGTGAACAATTAAGAACTGGCCAAAGGTCCTTCTTGGCCACGCTTGAACTCCAACCAAATCGCTTGCGAGGCACGTGACGAGTGTTTTACTACTGCACTACCAAAGCTGTAATGTGGGGAAGGCACTACGGGCTCACCATAGTCCGTGCTACTTGGAACTTTGTTCCAGGTAGTGAATCTTTAACAACAACATGTAATGTGGGCCTGTACCCGTGTACTGAATACTGGTGTTATTTGTGCACTCTTATGGATGTCAGGAAACATATCTTGATGTTGAGAGGAAGAAGAGGAATGTAAGTTGACCAGACCACACACTAGAAAGTGAAGGGACGACGACGTTTCGGTCCGTCCTGGACCATTCTCAAGTCGAAACGTCATCGTCCCTTCACTTTATAGTGTGGTCTGGTCAACATATTTCAGCCACGTTATAGTGACTCGTCGTATGTAAGTTGTTTAGTTTGTCAACATTAGATTTAAGTCAGGGTATGTCTTCGTGCTGGAACTTTCTATCTTTAAGAACATCGTAACGAAGATACATACATACGTATAATTATGAAGATTGCCACAAATCATCTTCGACGAGGCACTGACGGCAGATGACCAACGAACGGACTAACACACAACCATACTGCCGCTGGGACAAGAGTTATGGACACTGGTTCCGCCTACAGTTTAGCGGGGGCATAATTATGCGATGACCCATGAAATTCCAGCGATTTATATTCTGCCATTTATAAATTGTGTTAGAAGCATTCCCTGTTCAGATTCCATCAATAAAACTCCGTGATTTTAACAGCAAGTACACAAACTTGATTTTTCAACTCATTTAAATTCGGATATTTTGAATCTAAAATTCAAATATAATTTTGTATATCCACACTTAACTCACTGTAACGAGGCTACGCGCGACAGATATAAACTCGTCCTCTGACTTCCGCAAATAAAATTACAAGATTTAAGCTTGTGTTTTAGGACTCCGGGATTTACAACTCCGCTATATACAAATCCGAAATTTAATTAAACCATGCAATCTAAATTCTGAATATTAGCCTATGCGGAGTAGGCTAATATTCATAGGCTACACCCTATGATTCAAATCCTTGTTTCAAACCAGTGATAAAAATGTGCTCTTTGATTTGCAAACATACTATAAAACACATGTAAACTATGACCATGTCAATTAACAAACTATAGGTTTAGTTAAATTGTAGAAAACGCAAGACAACGAACTCGGTAAGGAAAAGTAGGTACCATCTGGGAAGGGAAAGGTTCAGGAAAAATTCCCTAGATCGCTAGGGAGTTTTACACTAAAATTTATGTCCACCAAACAGTACACTAAAACTTTTCTTCTGAGAGACACATAGACTAGGTTATTTCGTTAATGTTGATAAATGTTGAATGCTTTTAATGATCTTGATTTTGGGTTTTCATTGTTGAGGACGGAAAGTGTTGGGTGGTTGTTGTTATAGTTTCAGCTACTCGGAACAAGTTCCAAGTAGCACGGGCTATGGTGAGTCTGTAACTTACCTGACACAAGAGCGGGGCAAGGAGCACGGGCTATGGTGAGTCTGTAACTTACCTGGCAAGGAGCACGGGCTATGGTGAGTCTGTAACTTACCTGGCAAGGAGCACGGGCTATGGTGAGTCTGTAACTTACCTGGCAAGGAGCACGGGCTATGGTGAGCCTCGGACTTCGAGTGTTGGGGCTTATCAAGGTCCCGCATAGGCCAGCGGTTCCCAACCAGGGGGGGGGGGTCAATGGAAGAATTTCAAGAGGTCCACTGGGGTCAATACTATGTATTATATTGTTCCTTAACAAAATAACAACCACTTACGAGTGTGTTGAAGCGAATATCACCTGCTATTATTTACATGCAGGTAAACTTACTTTTAATGCACTGTACATAAACATGGCTGAATGCGTGTTGGGGGACGGCCGCTGCTTTGACGAGCATGGTTTGAGGACAGGTTGGCGAGCATGTGTGAAAAGTTTTTCATTCATAAACGTGGGGGTTTGGTGGCTGCATTGAATGAATATTTGGCGTTTGTTAACAACCCGTTTCTCAATTTGATACTCCGTAAAAAAAATGCCTCTGTTTTGCCTAACCAGAAACGTGTGAACCCACCCTATGGAGGACATTTCGTAGAACACGTAAATTTCACGGTGCTTCAGTGTTTACTAATGTCACATTTTAGCGATTTGGTCAATTCCGCTCATTAGGTGAGAGGACGGGAGGAGATAAAAATAGGAGACGCATAGGCACGGTGTATACATTACGTAATTGCAAATCAAAGTTTCTCTCTCTCAAGAGTGCATGACGTTGGGAGAGACACAAAAGGAGTTTGAACTCTGTTCTGACAGGTAGGGGCACAGGCCGCTGGGGTGGGGGTGGGGGGGACACTAAATCCGTGTCTCCGTCATATGCAGCGAGGGACGGAGCCTGAAGACCCTCGCCCCTGGGACGTTATCTTCAATCTGAACGCGACACATTATCCTGCTCAAGCCTTTAGGGTCTCTTGTGTGGCTGCATTGGCCAAAAACGGAGCTTATATGACTTACGTTAAAGGTCCTAATACCTCACCATGCAGTAATATTGGCAGATTTCGTGAAATAATGCAAATTACACAAGTTTTCCTGACATTATGTGCATTGGATCCATGATTTCAAGTTCGATGTTGTTTACCTTAGTCCTCCCAATATCCTGGGTTATCTCATCATCATGTAATCCGTTTTCTATTTTTTTCCCCCCTAAGCTTCAAAGCATTACTGGAATTTCCCTGCCCTTCGCAATGTAATACTACATGTTTTCCTCTGCCGCTCTGCTGCTTCCTAGACATTTCCCTACCCCTTGGCCATTTAGTATTAAGTGAGTTCTCCCCTACCTTCCCTGGCGTCCATGGCTCTCCCCTCGCTCCATGCACCACCGGCTCCCTTCCCTACACCCAATAACATTTGAGGTAATTTTATGTCTCCTTTGCCTTCGTTCTCTAGGACATTGTAATTTTGAAGGGGCGGATGATGTAATTGTCGTATTTCAAGCAATCATTCATTTCCTGCATTGTTTTTGTTGCAAACGGAAGATCTGACGACATATTTGGTATAAGTGCTTCTAATTCCTGTTATCGTGGGTTATGTAGCAAGTATTTAGGCTTCGATCGAGTTTTTTCCCCTTACTAGGTCGACCTAATGACCATCCCCAGGATGCAACCCACATCAGTTGCCTAACTCCTCTGGTAGCTATTTACTGCTAGGCAGGTGGTTAACAGCCGGTGGAGGGAGGGGGCAGAGGGAGGCCGGTTGTTACACAAAAGGGGTGAGGCAAAGCAGACAGTGGTGCCACACTGACATTAAATATAGTTAAACCTACCGTGGTGCAGGAGCCCGCGGGCAAGTGTGACTACCGACTCATCACCCGCGATGACCTCTAACACCGCTCCCCCCGGCGTACCAGGAAGCACCTGTCCACATAAATAATTACACACACACACGAATGTGCCCCCTCACAGAACCGTTCCTGTGCCAGGTAAGTCCACTACGGGCTCACCATAGCTCATGCTACTTGCCCCGCTCCTGTGCCAAGTAAGTTACGGGCTCACCATAGCCCGTGCTACTTGGAACTTGTTCCGAGTAGCTGAATCTATAACAACAACAACAACAACACGAATGTGACCTGGTGGTGGTGCAGTGGCTACCATGCAGGACTCTGATATTCAGACCGCTGTTTGAATCTCGCGTGTACTCTAAATTCAAAATTATATTGCCAGAATAGTGGACTATATGGTGACGCTGTTAGAGCGCTTTGTGAGACAAGCAAAAATGGAAATGTCGTCGTAAGGGCCTTGAAAAAAATGCATTTGAAATATCTTTTTGGTCCGGTAGTGGCTCACTGGATAACATGCTTGAACCTCTAACATTCAGACCTAAGTTCGAGTCCGCCAGGTACTTCGATTTCCATAGCATTTATGTCAAGCTCGTTTGTGGTCGAGGTCAAGCTGACATCGCTGTAATCATGTAACGCTTATTTGTGTTGCGTCGAGGTCAAGCTTTGTTCACTTGTTTGTGTGAGGTCGTGGTCACGCTGAGGTATCTATGTCACGCTTGTTTGTGTGGGGCCGAGGTCAAACTGAGGTCACTAGGTCATAACAAAAGTAAAAAGTAAGGGCCAACAGGAATCCTTGTTTGTCTTAGCGGTATAAACGGCAACCATCGTTACCTGAAGTTATTTTTACCCTGTTTTGTTGGAGTAGTGGCCAGGCAGGGTTCTGGGAAGGGGACCTCCCCTTCCCCCTGGACCCTCAGGGAAGAGGTACGGTCCTGGGGGAAGGGAATGGGGTGGAGGCAGAGAGCGGAGGGGGGAAGGGTAGGGAGGGACCTGATAGGGGAAGGGGGGTCAAGGATCATGGGCAAAGGAAATGTGAATAACAGGAAACAAGGAACGAAGGATGTGATGACAAGACAAAACTAAACGGATAAATGAAATAAATAATTGAGTAGACATACAGATGTGTGTGTGAGAGAGAGAGAGATGGGGGAATATTGATGACATGAAGGCCGAATAACTGAGAAAAATCAGGATATGAAGAATAAATGAATAAATATATAAACTTGTTCCACTCAACTGGAGTTCCAGGGACATACTGCGGTACGACAACTCCCGCCCGTCCTCACTGGCTCCGGCAGAAATTTTCCTAAGGACAGCGAGTGAAATGGAACTGTTTTTTTGTATGTTTGAAAAACTATCGTGCTTCACGAATGGTAACTCAATGTTTAAAGTTATCGTGCTCCATCGAATAAACGTTTCGTATTCAGAGATTGAGGTTATCATACAAAAAAAAATATAATGATCTCAACGACAATTGTTTGACTCATTCGGAACTAATACGCAGTAGGCAATTATATTGCATTCCGTTGAGTTAGGTAAGGATAATCTGGGTTAAGTTAGGCTAGGCAAGAATAAGTTAGGTATAGTTAGTAACGTTACGTAAGGACAAACTAGATTAAGTTACTTTTTAATTATATAGTAGTTAAGCAGTTTTCTGTCCTGTAATACACAAAATTGTACATCTGGCAGCCCTAAAAATGAGATGGTGGGGTCCAAGGCTAATTCCAGGCTGCCTCTGAGTGCTCTTGTGTTGGGTTCTGATCGAATAATAAATAGTCAATTGACCCACCCATTCTAGAGAGCTCTTCTTCTTTGTAGCACAGTGGTCTACATCTTCGAAAACGACCAAATATTACATTCACTCCAAATGGCACCTGTGGCCAACGTGTCACTTCCTGGGTGACTTTATGTATATATATATAATATAATTTGTTCCCCTAAATTTACATAACCCAATTATAAATGTGTTTTAGAACGTTTATATTTTAAACTAATTATATCCATGTTAATTCCTTTCGTCTATTTGTACACTACACTCTATAATTATGTCCAGGAGGCTTCTTTTAGAAGCGTATAATATATAAATAATTTCACTGACTCCAGGTGCTCTAAGCCAGGAATTTAAATATGGCGTCCAAACGAAGTCATCAACTCATTGCCTTGCTAACTCCACCATTATTTAAGACGCTTTATGGACTGAATTCATTGTATTTTATAAGTTATCGTACAGTTTATAAGGACTATCTATCGTAGTGAATGAAATCATCGTTAATGTGACATCTGGCAGCGCTGATAATCCAACCAGTCCTTTCGCCCAATACGTCACATTTTTTACGGAATCGACCAGTTTGTTAAAAACGCGATGTTGTAACCGTGAAACGTCAGCGCAGAAAACCTGCCATGCGCATTAGTGACTTTTCTGTACCACGTACACGTAAATAATTACAAAACTCATCATACATGTAAATATTGAAATAAACAGGTATCGTGCTTGATGACTGAAATCCTCGTACTCCGCACCACATCTTAACCCTCGTCAAGTAATTCTTCACAATAAAACTTGGCCTATTATGAGGCGACACCGCGATAAACATCTTAGTCAGCGATATTAAGTTATATTACAACAAAAACACATGTTTTATATACAGAGCGATGCTGCAAATCCCACAGGCAAGCAATATTTGTTAGCTTGGGATCGAGAGGAGTATTTGGCCTTGGTGTCCCACGATGCTTGTCGTGCATGGGCGCGCATCACCCAGCGGGAAGCCTATGTTACCTGTTGCTTCCAGTACGGTCCACACTGCGCTCCTGCAGACGACGGGGATCGTGTCGGGTCGAGTGAGAGAGGCGATAAGGAGCGCTAATGGTTGGGGAATGATGAATTGGGGGTTCGGGGAGATGAGTTCATGACTGCCAGGGAGGGAGGGAGGGAAGTGGGGGTCGATGACGGCCTCGGGGGAGGGGTTAATTGCCCCCTGGAGAGGAAGGGGAGATGGTGGACGGAAGAGCGTTGATGTCGCTCTAGTGGGGGGAAGGGGATTGACTGATGAAGATTAAGCCACCCAAAAGGTGGCACGGGCATGAATAGCCCGTAAGTGGTGGCCCTTTTGAGCCATTACCAGTATCAAGAGCTGATACTGGAGATCTGTGGAGGTGCGACTGCACCCTGCGTGACGGGAGATGTCTCCCGTGGGGAAGGGGATGTGCTTGACGGATATATAGGTTGGTCAACGGTAGACTGGCTTGGTTGACAGTCAGAATGCTGGATTGATTGATGTTCGAAGTATTGGTTGACGACAGTCGGACTGCGGGTGGATTGAACGGTCAAAGTGATCTGAAAGAATGTATTGATGAGAGTAGCGATAATTTCTTTTAGTGCGATCTATATAGAGATAGGCAGCGCTGAGTTGGCGAACTGGTTATCGGGAGGATGGACTGTCCAGTAAATAAATTGAGGATTGGACAGCTAAGTTGACAGTTTGGTGGATGTGTTCAACTGAAAATTGGATGAGTTTGACTAAGGATTCATCAGGTAAGCTTATGGATGGAAAGAGTGGCCGGGGATGGCCTGAAGGAGGTGGCGTGGAGGAGGTGGCGTGGGGGAGATGGCGTGGTGTGGCGAGAAAAATGCTGGCCAGGGTGTGGAGACCAGGGGCCAGATTCACGAAAGCACTTACGCAAGTACTTACGAACCTGTACATCTTTTCTCAATCTTTGGCGACTTTGTTTACAGTTATTAAACAGTTAATGAGCTCCGAAGCACCAGGAGGGCTGTTTATAACAATAACAACAGTTGAATGGGAAGTTTTCATGCTTGTAAACTGCTTAATAAATGTAACCAAAGCCGTCAAAGATTGAGGAACGATGTACACGTTCGTAAGTGCTAGCGTAAGTGTTTTCGTGAATCTGGCCTCTGGTCAGTGATACAGAGAAGGACTTCAAAGTGGATTTTGTCCTCCGAGGGCAGAGAATGACTAGTATGTAATAATCTGAATGTTAGAAAATTGAGAGCAGGAGGAAAAGGGCTTTAACAACCCTTTTTTGGAAGACTTCATTGGAAAATCTACAGTAGAACTGGGACTTGTCCCAGTGACAAGACGTACTGCACTGCCCAGCGTACCCGTAATGGATGCTGGGATATATGGATGATTACCTGTATCATCATCCACATCAAAGACTAGTTACGATATGGTTTGTTTCTGTACGTAAACGTACAGACAAAAAAAATCACATCAATATTTTTGTTTCCTTTATGTAAAAAGGAAATTAGCGCTATTAGAGTTGAACAATCACTAGAAACAGCTTTACCTGCATCCATCAATGTTACCTTTGTTTGGGGGCTTCTCAGCCATTCTTGAGTTATATTGAGATGATTTCGGGGCTTTTTAGTGTCTCCGCGGCCCGGTCCTCGACCAGGCCTCCACCCCCAGGAAGCAGCTCGTGACAGCTGACTTACACCCAGGTACCTATTTTACTGCTAGGTAACAGGGGCATAGGGTGAAAGAAACTGCCCATTGTTTCTCGCCGGCGCCTGGGATCGAACCCAGGACCACAAGTCCAGCGTGCTGTCCGCTCGGCCGACCGGACATGTAATAGAGAAAAACGACGACAAAGTTAATCCGAGATTAACTTTGTGAGATTAAAGTGAGATTAAGAAGCCTAATTTACTTTCTCTAATAAGACGAGGAGTAATTGAAGGGTTACATGACAGAAGTATACAGATGGATGACAGGGGATATAAATTAAGGTTTAAATATATCATCACAATTACGGGCTATTCATGCCCGTGCCACCTTTTAGGTGGCTTAATCTTCATCAATCAATCAATCATTTTCTCCTGATAGTTGCCTTCCCTTCGTCACCGGAGAGTCTGGAGAAAGCGTAGCGAGATAATTGCGTGTGGCATGAGTGAAAGGGCGAGGAACCTTCAGATACCTTAACGGTGCTCTAGGGAAGGTTGAAAGTCTCAGTTGGGTACCGGGTAGGTTACTCTTGAGATCTTTCCATATTGTGAACATCCTTGGCCTGGTTGGTAGCAAATCAGCCTCGGTCTTTTGAGGCCCGAGTTCGAATCTCTTGGAATCCTCATCTGTCACGTAATTTTTTCATTTATTTTTACACCGTAAGAGTGAGTTTATTAATCAACGTCACTTTGAGTGAAGAAGTGGAGCAAGGAGGAGGAAGAACCACTGTTATTTAAGATTCGCTACTTGAAACAAAATGTCCCAAGTAGCACGGGCTATGGCGAGCCCGTAGTGGACTTACAACACATAGGAAGAACCACAATTGCAGTTCAACAATACAGGTTGTAGAGGGAGAGTATCGTTGACTACTCTTTAATACCTCATAAGTGAGCACGAACAAAGGGCTTGATTTATTGAGTCTTGCTTAGGGGAAGATGACCTTTTACCGGTCGTCCTCAACCTGACCCAGGTCGTGAGAGGTCAGCGTCCCGGGTCACTGGCTGGGCACCACCCTCCCGCCTGCCTGGCACCGCAACACTTATTACAAAAAAAGAAACAAAATAGAGGCGGGGAAGCGTCCAACATCCACCCTGACATCAAACAGGCGTCTCCAGGCGCTGTTTATGGAGATGCCTCGTCACTCGACACCATCATTATTCCGGCGGGGCTGGTCGTTACCGTGTTCTACTGCCTCTCTAGAGGCTGGGGCATCGCCAGGTGGTACTGCCTCTCCTAGAACAGCCAGGGGGCATCGCCAGGCGGTACTGCCTCTCCTAGAGCAGCCAGGGGCATCGCCAGGGGGTACTGCCTCTCCTAGAGCAGCCAGGGGGCATCGCCAGGGGGTACTGCCTCTCCTAGAGCAGCCAGGGGGCATCGCCAGGCGGTACTGCCTCTCCTAGAGCAGCCAGGGGCATCGCCAGGGGGTACTGCCTCTCACAAAGCAGTGAGGAGCGATGCAGTGTTTAGCATTATTTTGCAGTTATATCTATCACCGGGCTGTAATATGTCTCATCATGCTGTGATATGCCTTATCATGCTGTAATGCGTCTCATCATGCTGTGATATGTCCCATCAAGCTGTAATGCGTCTCATTATGCTGTAATGCGTCTCATCACTTCGTAATTTAAATCATATTTTGTCTCATCACTTCGTAATTTAAATCATATTTTGTCTCATCATTTTGTAACATTTATCATGTTATGTGTCTCACCATGCTAAATTTGAACTAACCTGAGAGGTTTCTCATCATGCTGTATTTACTAGGGTAAAGTGTGACTACAACCGGTGTTTTTTTTTTTTTTTTTAGATTTTGTTCTGAGATGTGTTGTTGAATTTCCATAGATTTTCACAACGTGATCTAATTCCTGTAGATTTTCACACAAATTTCAGATTCATGTTTGCTTTAATAGTTTTTTTATAGATCGTAGACTTTCACAGACGCTTTGTAACCCGTAGATTTTCATTGTGAGATTGAATTCCCATAGACTTTAGTGTAATTTTTTAGGTCATAGCCCATACACGATCTCCCGCACTACATCACCGAATGCCCAGTTATTAGACCTTTCAGACCAGTTGGCATGAGGTACCTGGAGCTCTGCAATTACTTTATTCACTCTCGTATTCTTGAAGATATCCTCACAGTATACCCAAAATTTGCCAGTGCAGGCTACTAAACATATGGCCCTGTATGACTAACCATCCTGCGAGATGGGGACTTGTATTACCACTGCTACCTTATTCACTCTTGTGTTGATGATATCCTCAAAATGCTTCCGGAGTCTGCCAGTGCACACTGCCTATCACATGCCTCTGCATGACTAACCATCCTGTGTGATGGGGATTTTATAGCATCACCTAGTTAGCTTTTTTGACACACTGTACTCCACTTCATATAGTCTAGGGTAGCTGCACCAATGCAGATGTACCTTCATGTATTAATAAAAAAAAAATAGCCCATACAGTGTATTGTAAAGTACGTAGACTTAAATGGAGTTACTCTGCTGTAGACTTTCACATCTGTAGGAAGTGGTAGTGTATTGTAAACTTTGTGTGAGAAGCACAGAGAATAATGTTTAGTTTTTGATATGGAATCCCATCAGGTATATCTTTAGTCTTCCTCCACTTATATCTACCCTCTCGAGACATTCTCCACCTAAGCACCACCATTACCACCTACCTACCATCACACCACTACCACCATCACCACTACCACCTACTATTACCACCACGGAGAGCGTCACAAGAGCATGATGTCTGTTTAAAGCTCCCGTCACTTCTTGGTTTAGATGTCTCTAACCCTAACCTAACCTGGTTATCCATCTCCACTGTATAGGAGAGAGAGAGAGTTTAGTACTTTCAGAATCTGTACCAGAGCAAGTATACAATTCTATCTTCTTGAGGTTATCTTGAGATGATTTCGGGGCTTAGCGTCCCCGCGGCCCGGTCCTCGACCAGGCCTCCTTTTCGTTACACCCCCCCCCCCCAGGAAGCAGTCCGAACTCCCAGATACCTATTTACTACTAGATAACAGGGGGGCATCAGGGTGAAAGAAGCATTTTGCCCATATGTCTCTGCCTCCACTGGGGATCGAACCTGGAACCTCAGGACTATGAATCCGAAACGCTGCCCACTCAGCTGTCAGGCGCCCTAATTCTAGAGACTAGTTTTTTCACCTACCCATGTTTTCTCGTGCATTCATATGCAAGGCGTAAAAATATACAATATATTGTATATAAAATGTATATGAATATAAAATACTACAATATATAGTAGTGAGGGATGCACACTGAATATCATTGAATGACACAATGTTTCCCCTTTTGGATGAAATGATCATCAAACTCATGATAATCAAACTCTTGATGATCATGAGTTTGAAGAGGAAGAGTTTGAAGAAATTCGGATTCTGGGGAAAACACCATAGACCCCGGGAGGAGGATCGAAGATGGTTATGAAGATGCTACAACGATGGAGATCATTCACAGTTAAGATGTGACCTCTATTTTTATCACTCATGCAAGGCTCGATGCCTCGGTGATAAATACAATTGAGATAACTCTATAGAGCGAGAGAGACGGGCTTATTACATACAGGGTTACTAGCTCTGTTAACGAACCATGTCATCACGGTGGTGTGGAGCCCATGCGAGCTGCTTCCTCGCACCTCACCGAAGCGCTGATCAAACCAACGGGCTCACCATAGCCCGTGCTGCTTGGAACTTTGTTCCAGGTAGCGGATCTTTAACAACAACAGCTTCCCCAAATTCAGAAATGGGGAGGATAATGACCACGTTGGCTAAGCTTCCACACACCACGGATTCGTGTAAAGAATTTGTCTTCGGTGAGTCTCGGCCAACAATCATCATATTACTGTACCTGTGACCAGAGTTAGTTTAGTTCATTTATCATGCACCCCATACCCATCTTGTCGGTCGGTAGTGGAAAGGGTTACAGAGGCACATAAATGAGTAACAATTAATTATATTGAAGCAGGAAGAAGGGATACACTGCCTTCCAGACGGGACCAGCTAGAGACCCTGTGATCAACCCCACTAATGATGCTGCAGTTCCTTCTCCGATGAAATTAGGAGTGACTATTAGCCATGGCTATCATTACATTCTTGAAGTAAGCGCATGCGAAAGTGTTATCGAGGCTGAAAATACCACAAACCCAATCTCCCATCTTAGTATAGAAATCATTATAACTTTTGCACATTGAGAGGTCGTTTAAATATTATATAGACTTGCATGCATATTTCTGTCGACATGACACGCACTATGTACACACCTGCTCAGCAGTCGAGATATTTAATACACCGCAGCAGATTTGATCAGGATCACGCAGGGTGCAGTCGCACCTCCACTGATCTCCAGTATCAGCTATTGATACTGGTAATGGCTCCAAAGGGCCACCACTTACGGGCTATTCATGCCCGTGCCACCTTTTGGGTGGCTTAATCTTCATCAATCAATCAATCAAATTTGATCAGCTCGGCTCAGAATAACGGAACGTAAAATATAAGGTGCTGTTTAATACCCCTCCCTTCCCTTGTCTAAGCACTTATGCAAAGCATTTCCTCAAATATTCGCTAAAAGTTTCAAATGCAGACTAAAACATAATGCTTAAATGTGGATTTTTTGTATTATTATTATTATATTTAGAAAAAAATTAGATTTATTATATGGCAAGAATTTTTTGGAAAGTTTAAAAGGTTCAAACCAATGCCAGAATTGCCAGGAGGTTCACGTACGGTAGAACTAAGTCATTCTGCAAACTTTATTTCATCTGATGCCACTGTCCCTTAACAGTAAATAGGTGCCGAGAGTTAGGAAATTGCCACTGAGATGCATTTTATGTTGATAGGCTGAGCTAGTGGGACATAGTGAAGCCTAAACAGGCTTCCTGTCCCCGATAGTTGGTTACCATGATTCTTGCCTCTCACTGACACCTTTTCCAAATCCTTGAGCTAGAGACCCAAGCACATTCCATAGCATTGTCTTCTTTAGAGACGAAAGGAAGTCTCTGAAGTTTCTTAAAGTTTCCTAAAGTCATGGATCATCTACAAGCCTCACTCGGTGAACAAATGAATTACAGCGGCAACTTTTGCAACTGAGGCTTCCCTAAGGCTGTATTCCCGTCTGTTTTTGTGGCTTCAGTGTAGTGGATTAGCTTTGTCGTAACGGAATTGAAGTAGCCTGTGGTAATTTGCATATAGCAAGTCAGAAATGAGTCAAGTAGGCCCGCAATGGTTGGTTAGTTTGTCAAGGCTAATTATGGGATTCCAGAGACAGAATAGAATAATTAAGAGTGTAGATAGCTTAAAACATTACATTTTATTCTGGTGTAGAGTGGATAGGAGCCAGACCTGAGTTTGTCTTTCCTGCATGGTGGTCTACACACACCTGCATGGTCCCCACACCAACCCGTTCTCGCAAATTCGTAAAGTCAATATTGACTTATTAACTACGTGCATAGGTGATATACTAAACATAATAGATACCCTTAAAAAGATTCATAGAAAACACCGACCTTACCTAACCTTGTTAGTATCTTAAGATAAGCATCTTATTGCTTCGTAATTACAATTATTACTTAACCTATACCTATTATAGGTTAGGTAATAATTGTAATTACGAAGCAATAAGATGTTTATCTTAACATACTAAGTAGGTTAGGTAAGGTCGGTGTTTTCTATGAAGCTTTTCAAGGGAAACTATTATGTTAAGTATGTCACCTATGCACATATTTAATAAGTCAATATTGACTTATTAAATTTGCGAGAACGGGTTGCCCACACACACACACACACCTGCATGGCCCACACACACCTGCATGACCCACTCTCACCTGCCTCATCATAACATTATGTCACCTACAGTCACAACTGTGACCTCACACCCATTGCCAGCCGGAGAAACGTTAACCTTGTAACAGCTGATGTTTGGTAAATATATGCCCCAAGCCAAGCATCTCTCCCAAGCATCCTCAGCCTCATCTTGTCTCATCTTGAGCCCTCAACCACAAGAAGATGACTCAAGTGTTTTTTAAATTGCCATTCTCCCTTCTCTCTCTCTCTCTCACACACACACACACACACACACACACACACACACACACACACACACACACACACACACACACACACACACACACACACACACACACACACACTATATATATATATATATATATATATATATATATATATATATATATATATATATATATATATATATATATATATATATATATATATATATATATATATTAGGCTTATATTGAGGGGCCCCTAAGGTGGACCTGCTAACCCCTCAACAGTTACCTAACTCATAACTCTTTAATGCTAGGTGAACAGAGGCAGTAGGTGAAAGGAAACACGCCCAGCTTAACCAGAGATAATTAGAATGTGTTTACAACCTCGTGCTTAGTTACATGGCATTGTTTACACACTCAAGAGCAGATGTGTGATGTTAGTCGGCCGTCAGGTGTAAGTCTTCATGATGTGGCAAGTGTGTGTCTCTTGGTCTGGCTGTTCTCCCAGACTGTTGCTTCACTACTCTTGCATTTATGTTGCTTTGATCAGCTGCTGAAGCAGCTAGGGCGTTCCAACCTTCACTGGAACGTGATATAGGGTGTCATGGACTTCCAGCCATTCCTGGATCATGACTGGGGAGCAGGTCGGCCGAGCGGACAGCACGCTGGCTTGTGATCCTGTGGTCCTGGGTTCGATCCCAGGCGCCGGCGAGAAACGATGGGCAGTTTCTTTCACCCTATGCCCCTGTTACCTAGCAGTAAAATAGGTACCTGGGTGTTAGTCAGCTGTCACGGGCTGCTTCCTGGGGGTGGAGGCCTGGTCGAGGACCGGGCCGCGGGGACACTAATGCCCCGAAATCATATCAAGATAACCTCAAGAAGGTACATGGCGTGAGAAGAGCAGTAGAAACAGGAGTATATGATTGTCATGGTATATTGAATGTAAATATATTTTTAGAAATAACCTGGGGTAAATACTGGTTTATAAACACGACTCTTCATCTGTTGACCAAATTACCGCGGTTCATAATAATCTTGGAAGCGCTGGATAGTTTCAAGCGTAAGTTAGACATGTGTATGAATTTGGGTGAATATAAATTGGAGCTTACTTTGCAGCATTCTTGTCTTCTTAAGCTGCCCTTATGTTTAAGCTCTTGGGCCCCAGCTGTGAGAGCGGAGCGTCTCTTCTCGGTGAAATGTTGCTAGAAAGACAGCATTTGGGCATGCTCTCTTTCTGACCCGGGGCGCCTGGGGGCCGGTGGGAACCAGACCTAGAGATAGGGATCAGACCTAGGGCGGCCGGGGAGGATGCTCAAGCCCTGGCAGCAGGTCGAGGGTCGCTGGGGAGGATGCTCAGGCCCTGGCAACAGGTCGAGGGCGGCCGGGGAGGATGCTCAGGCCCTGGCAGCATGTCAGGGGGGCTGGGGAGATGCTCAGGCCCTGACAGCAGGTCTACCCAAGCTTTCAACACTAAAATGGCGCAACGTTTTGGGTTGGACTCAGTCCTGGGGGTCGAGTCAGCCACGGCCTGGCTGTCAATATGTTTATCTGACTCATTCGCGAATGTTCATAAACTCATTGTTTAATTCTTTTTCTTCTCACTCCTTTACATTTTCTCAGTGTATATAAATACGTATAGTCAGTGTGTATATGTCTCGTCCAAATAATAATGTTCACGTGTGTAATTTCTTGGCAAACGGTTATATTTAACCACAAGAAAATAATACGCCTTTCACCCCAGGAGGAAGGTTAAGCTGCTCCTCAAGAGGAATAATTTCTCACCAAACCTGTTTGATAACTGGCTGGTAATGTTACTCCCGGTGGTGTTGGGTCGCCACAAGCTGCGCATGTTCTCTCTCTCTCTCTTCTATATATATACCTTGTCCCAGACACGTCATGATCGTCCAGAACGTGATATTCTCGCCCTGAACGTGATGTCCTTGTCCCCGAACGCTTCATGTTCGTACGATACACGTTCTAAACAGGTCATGCTCGTGTTGTAGGTGATATACTTGTCCTGAACGCTTTATACTCGTCTTGAACGTGTCATGTTCGTCCTATACATGTTCTGACCAAGTCATACTGAATGCGTCATACTTGTTCCTATAAAAATCCACTTAGCAATAAAAATGGAAACCGCGAGGAAAAACACATTTAAGTCCGACACAGTATATATATCATACAAGTAAACAATCCAGTGACAGGTTTCACCAATCCACCAATCGCGAGTCACCAGCCCAAGTGAGTGCCATTTGGTCACCAACCAAACGAGCGCTCTCAGTTGATCACATCAGTGAAGAGTGTGGTTAAAAAAAAAAACACAGTCGGGGGCGGCGGGAAAAATGGCGGGAATTCGGAAAGTAACGCAGTAGAAAGCATTAAATGGAGAGACGCGGAGCTTCTCTTTGGGGAACTCTCTTCCTATCATCTGCCTGAGCGGGAAGCCGGACGGTAGGGGTCTAAAACCTGTATCGGCATGAACAATATGATGTTGTCCATGTTGTAAGGTTGGGTTTATAGAGCAGCGATGACGTGAGGAAGTTCAGACTGTTCTCAGGCGATAGACCCTATTCGACGCAGTGGTGTTGACACGACAACGTTATGATCGGTTGGAAAAGCTTACATCTGGATGAGTGTTGATGCGTGGCTGAGGTGAGCGTAGCTTCGTGGCCAGACTCGACATGACTCTGGCTTAAAGTGAAGGTTGACGTGACTTGAAGATGAATGAAATGATTTCGTCAACGTCATATTTAAATAAATACATAAATAGCAACTCACGATAGATCCCAAAACAATGTATTCAAAATGGAAGAGTTCAGATTTAGAAAATAAATGGATGGTCCCTATTTCGGAAATAGGATTAGAGAAGCGTGTGTGAGTTACAATGGCTTGGAATAAATCAAGAGCTCCTCGCACAGATTCTTAGGTCTGCTGCAATTGTCAAAATTCTTACGTTATGTTAAAAATAGGAAAGGTGGGTTTAGAAGAAGAGGGGGGGGGTAGGCGTGGCGAGGTGAAGGGTGGGGGCAGGATGGGTATACTGTGGGTCAAGAGGCGGGGGTGATGGGGTATGGAGGGGGGCAGGAGAGTGAGGTCAGGTTCTGAGGGACACAGCCTCGACCTCCCAATATATACACTGAAGGTGAGCGTGTTTACTTTGTTTTAATTTTGCCCCCCTGGAGGGCTAGTCTATGGGGCAGCGTCACTCGCCGTGTGAGTGAACACACCGCCGTAGCAACACACGCTCCTCACAGCTGTGGACAAAACCGACAAATATAATGATAGTTTTCGACACAAACTAGATGATTGGGCCACTGCTGCGAGCATCACTCGACGTGGCTCTGGACTTAGTTGCAACTGTTGC
This sequence comes from Procambarus clarkii, assembly GCF_040958095.1. Taxonomy (NCBI): domain Eukaryota; kingdom Metazoa; phylum Arthropoda; class Malacostraca; order Decapoda; family Cambaridae; genus Procambarus; species Procambarus clarkii. The sequence goes on from NC_091238.1 coordinate 14,641,628, forward strand.
AGATATAAACAAAACTTCTGAATTTCAAGCTTATATTTCAGCTGTAATTATGAAAATTTCATATAATTAAACTTGACAGAAACGTCGTTGATTCACTTCATGTCTGGGATGAGTTATTGGTTTCACCAGATTATAGTGACTTATTTTATGCATAACGAAGAAAATTATCAAGAAAACGAGCCAAGCCATTACCACGGGTCATGATTAGTATTTGGGATGGAACTGTGGGAAAGGAATGGTTCCCAACCACTTGGACAGTCGGGGATTGAACGCCGACCTGCATGAAGCGAGACAGTCATGTCCAAGTGGTTGGGCTGGCGAAATTATTTTCGAAGCAAATACTAAGAATGCGCGTCGCTCTTATGCTTCTCTATCATACTGCCTGTTTGTAAATGACACAAACGATACCAAAATGACATGACAGATTGGCTCAGTGTGTCAACAAACCACTTCGACGGCCAAACATACACATACATTGACAAAAAACAAACATCTATTGTCTTAAATAAAATGAGTAAGATTAAGAATGCCTTGCCTGTAGGCCTAAAATGTTTTCTGCACAGGCAAACTTATATAGGCATACCGGCTCAAAGCTCTCTTCTCTTAATTTAATTTCTTTAATAAACATTACACCCTACTTGACAGGATTTTGATGACTATATAAGAACATAAATATTAAGGACACTGCAAGCCTATTGGCCTATACGAGGCTGCTTCTTTCGTCGGAATGAGTTAATAACTATTTTGATAATAAAAATCTCAAATTAAAACAAGTGTGTGTTTTATGAGATAAAATTAATTTCAAGTTGACCAAAAGAGCAGTCACGTGATCTTTTAGTTTAGGCTTGAGGCAATGTTATGGCAACTCAAAACAATTTATAGTGAAAAATCCTTGCTTCAAAATCTCAATTTTTTCAGTACTTATATATATAATTTTGTAAGTTAAAGGGAAGAATGGAAGTAACTGCAAAGGGCCTATTGGCCCACATTTCTTGATGCTTCTATATTGGTGCGGAGTCTTGAAGTGGGTAGAATATAGTTGTGCCTTAATTGGCTGTTGATTGCTGGTGTCAACGTCTTAATGTGTAGTGCCTCGCAGATATCTAGCCGCTATATATATATATATATATATATATATATATATATATATATATATATATATATATATATATATATATATATATATATATATATATATATATATATATATATATATATATATATATATATATATATATATTGATGCTTTTTGAATTCACTCTCAATGACCGTGATTAATTTGTTTATATACAACATAAATTGAAATTATTATACAGTAATTTTGTAATCATTTGGCAGGAAGAATGCATCATTATACTAATATGGATAAATTGTTAAATTTTCTTTTCCGTTTGCAGTAAAATTTTACATTTTAGAAGAAAAAAAAATGAGAACGGACCCATAAAAAATGGGCAGGAGTTCCAAGAACGACTTTATTAAACCTTAACAGCAGAGTTGCGGGAAAAATGTGAGTGCGTAAAGAGAGTCAGAGAGGCCAGAAGCACTGTTGAGTGTTGACTGAAACATCAAACGTGCAGTGATTAAGTAACGCACCGGAGGCTGGCACCCTGTCCAGCTTAAGTCTGTCGAGAGATCCCGGTAGGCAAGGGGCAAGCGGTGGAGTCAGCAGCAGCAGGAAGGGGGTAGGATGGTGGTTGAGTCAGCAGTATGAGCCAGCAGAGGAATGCATTGAGCGAGGAAGGCAGGAGGGGGAGGAGGAGAAGCAGGTAACAGCAACAGCAGCAGCAGCGAGAGTGAGCAATAGCAGGGGAGCAATAATTCAGGTGGGAGCTGTGCGCCGTTCGTGTAGCCTCTCCCAGCCGCCTGTCCACACCAAAATATTCATGGTTTCCCAAGAAATGAATTTTCTGCAACAGGGATTTCGGTTTTCATTTTTGCGCCTCGCCGAACGGGATGCCTCTTTTGTTTTTTTATATTTTTATAACTGGGAATGTAACGGCGGACGGAGCAGGAGGGTTGGCTGTCATATATGTTACCAGTCCAAGATGAATTGGCGGCGCTAAGACAAGGAGTGGAGGTTGGTATGATGTGGTGGGGGCTGGTATGATGATGATGGGGTTGATATGATGATGATGATGGGGGTTGATATGATGATGTGGTGGGGGTTGGTATGATGATGATGTGTGTGTATATATATATATATATATATATATATATATATATATATATATATATATATATATATATATATATATATATTAAATGAGGGGCCTGAATCATAATTAACAATTAAATTAATCAGTTATGAAAAATAAAATAAAAAATAATATAATTTAGTACGGTACGCCGGACAGCACAATCTACACCACAGTTTAATTAAACACACCCACATGTCAACACAATATACAGACGAAAGTGTATTCTCGTGTTGGCTACTGTATAATGTATAATTTATGCATGGAGATACCCAGCTTCTCCTCACATCTATTGTATATTTGAACCCATCATCGTTGTATATTTATATGTATACAAGATTGTGTCGGTATACAAACTACAGAGGGAGGAATACAAGATATTCTGAGCTTTATAAGAAAAGTATATTGACTTCTACTACAATTCACTTACCAGAATAGCCTCTCATCACACGACTCTCAAAATCTGATTTGGCTAGACTGGTTTACAGGCAAAATTATTTCACCTTCAGGTTTTTTGTCACCCACCCTACCTTTCTGGCTCTGTGTCACCCAGTCCCTCTGGTCCTGTGTCACCCTTACCCCTGGTGACGTCCCCAGCTCCTATGGTCTATGTCCACCCCCCACCCACCCCTCTAGCCCACCTTCACCCCCGCCCCTCTTGTCCAACGGTTGCGGTGTCTGTAGTTAAAATTGGTGGTGTGTACCCGGTACCATCTCTGTACCCGGTACCATCTCTGTACCCGGTACCATCTCTGTACCCTGTACCATCTCTGTACCCTGTACCATCTCTGTACCCTGCAGCGGGTGGTGATGCGGTGCTGGAGATTGTGTGATCCTCTCAGAAACCTCTGTTTCCTGACTCTCTATATAGTTTTTTTGGTGTTGATTAGTGCGTGTTGGGCGTGTGTGAGGGGGGGGGACAGGAACCCACACGGTAGCGGAATGGGGTACGGGTCAATGCCATACCCACCGGGCACGCCCCTTAGGGCCGCCCCTGAGCTACCAGGATGCTCCCCCCCCCCCCCCCCCCCCCCGCCCACTACCATCTCCTGGCTTGGTCATCACGGGTTAACGACCAGGTAAAAAGTCCCTAAGGAACTTCTCCAGGCTGAACTTGAGGGAACATAGCACACGCACACGCGCGCACACACACACACACACACACACACACACACACACACACACACACACACACACACACACACACACACACACACACACACACACACACACACACACACACAGGAAGGATTCCTGAGACCTGGCACTTCAAGAACAAGAGGTCATAGATTTAAACTAGCTAAACACAGATGCCGAAGGAATATAAGAAAATTCACCTTCGCAAATAGAGTGGTAGACGGTTGGAACAAGTTAAGTGAGAAGGTGGTGGAGGCCAAGACCGTCAGTAGTTTCAAAGCGTTATATGACAAAGAGTGCTGGGAAGACGGGACACCACGAGCGTAGCTCTCATCCTGTAACTACACTTAGGTAATTACACACACACACACACACATGGATACGTCATCATATACCAGCTCCATGGGATATGATTATGGAAAAAGGGTATGAAGGAAACGGTGCCCCACCCCTTGGACCATCGAGGATTGAACGCCGATCCTGCAGAAAGCGAGACCGTCACTTTACCGAACAGGTAGTGGGACAATGCCACCTGAGTAACGGGAGATGCCAATCCTGACTCGCATTTACTAGGAAAAGAGGAAACAACATTTAATCCACAGTACATACCTTCGATGGGAAGAAGTGAACGGAAATGCTCATTGGAATATTCCAGGAAAAGTTGTTTTCAACATTAGAAGGGTTGAAAGACGTGTCTCTACATGTCAAGGCTGTGTAAAAGCAGATGACTGGAACTTTCCACTGTGACAACAATGGAATAATACGTGGGAATATATTGTAAAGATTGAGTGATAGAGATGAGAGTAACAAGTGTATTTGGATTAAAATGTTTGCCGATTACGATTTGTGAAGTCAAGAACAATGGTACTGGACAAAACTCTACACAATGAGAGAGGAGGGTGGTGGGGGTTTCCAATCCACGGTGGCGCAGTGGTAGCGTATTCCCCCCCCCCCCCCCCCCCAAGCGTAGAGAGCAATTTGAATCGGGTTCGAACTCTGGATAGGAGAACGAACTTGGGATGGGCACCGTTCCTCATATCCCAGTTCTTGGTCGGCCGTCTTTCAAGCGCTGTAAGTCAAACCGGCTTAGCAGCTTGACAATTATTTTACCATCAGTACAATAAGAAGGTCGCTACAATACTTTCCAACAAATTAAGAACATTGGCGTGTTGTATGATGATGGTCATAGCTCATCCAGGATAATCGAGTATCAAATACAACTCTCAACAATTTGTAATGTGGTTCATAAAACAGCTGTTACAGCACAGGTGTTTCTGTGAGAGACACCTGTCTCTCATGGTTGTCTCATAGAAATTTGAAGTCAAATTTTATTATGGCTCTCATCGTTACTATAAGTACTACCAAACCAGGAGGATGAGCTCGCGAAATTGACATACTGTCCCGTTTTCTGTTTTGGGTCCTCTGGTGGGTTAGGAGAGGACACTATAAATTTATCGTTTTTTTTTTTACGTTGGGGAACCTTAGGAGGACGGACTGGATGTGTTTGCCAGCACGTTAGCGGATGATTCTCAACCGTCGCATTTAGCAACATTACAAACGACTAAAACTAACGAAAACAATTTAAGAGGCTATAAATGACTCTACCAGTTTCTTTACGATTCGTTACTACTATATAAAGCTTACATCCATATTTGCAAGTTGTTATTATCTTGAGGTTATCTTGAGATGATTTCGGGGCTTAACGTCTCGCGGCCCGGTCCTCCACCAGGCCTCCTTTTTGTTGCACATCTCCAGGAAGCAGCCCGTAGCAGCTGTCTAGCTGCTACTTCTAGGTGAACAGAAGCATCAGGGTGAAATAATCTCTACCCATTTGTTTCCGTCTCCACCGGGGATCGAACCCGGAACCTCAAGGACTACGAATCCGAAGCTCTGTCCACTCAGCTGTCAGGCCCCCTAATCGACAAGCGTCAAATTTGATGTGGTTTTAGGTAATCGGAAACGATCCAACCTACGCTACCCACCTCACCCACTTAAGCTCGATGGTCTATTAGTACGAGGAAGCGTCAAGTATGCGGTGTCTTTAACTTCACTAAAACAACGGGTTTATGACGATATGGCCAAATGCGTCAGAATTGAGGTGGATTAACTGTGAGGACAGGTTGGCTTGCAGCCTCGTTCAAACGCCTGTTGCAATAGACCAAATATCAATAGTATTAACTTGGTACTGTTTACATCATCTCGGTACTACAATAAAGTTTCCCTCAAGAACAGAAATTCTTTGGATTAGTACGGGGATCGAACCAACGTCTTGGGTAACACCAGACGCGGAGCTTAACCCATGGGCCGCGATATGCTTTACAGCTTTACATATGCGATATGAGGCTTTACAGCCTCTAATCCACCGGGATCCACCAGGAGTCTTGGGGGCACCGAGCTGGAACCCAAACCAGGTTTCATGTATAACCCGCTTACACTGGTGTAGATAATGGCGTCGTTCTCCACCACACGCCCCCATCACAGGTACAACCTGTCCTCCTCCTACACAGAACGTCGCTTTTCGCACGTATGCGTTACATAAGGCCACAAAATACTCGTACTAGAAAATGGAAGCAGCTCGCGAAAGTGACGTACTGTCCCGTTTTCAGTTTGGGGTCCTCTGGTAAGTTAGAAGAGGACACTTTACATTGACCGTTTTCTTGACGTTGAGAAATCTTAGAGGACGGGATATATCTGTAATACAATCCAATGGGATATGATTATGGAAAAAGGGTATGAAGGAAACGGTGCTCCACCCCTTGGACCATCGGGGATTGAACGCCAATCCTGCAGAAAGCGAGACCGTCGCTTTACCGAACTCATAGATGTATCACCTTATTGTGATTACGATACATTAAATGTAGATTTTCTTACGTATTCGCATTATCAGGAGCAGGAATCTCATTGAGGTGTTCTTAGACCAGCTACTGATCTTATCATACAACTCACAACAGTTGCCTAACTCCCGGCATTTACTGCTAGGTGAACAGAGGCATTAGGTGAGAAAAAACATACCCAACAGTTTCTGTTCAACCAGGGGATTGTTGAACTTGGGTTCTTCGATTGTGAGCCGAGTACGTAGACCATTGTGCTACCATAATATAACGAAGAAGAAAAGGCTTTAAGACTCATTCCAATTAATATAGGAAATGTAATGCTAACGCGCGTAGTGCTTCCTCACTGAAAATTATATGATACGTTGTAGGGGGAAGGAAAAATCGCCTCTGGCATACTAGGCTTTTAATATTGGTACTGTATTTGTAAATGAAAACACTGGCGCATAGCTCTCACATAAATTAATCATCGTTGCCCCCTGGCAATAAGAACATGTTGCAGAACATAACAGCACACTCTGGATCAACGTCAAGAACTACTTTAGAGTCTAAACACGTCCGTTGATAAATATTCAACGACCAATTTCACACCTTAAAACATACTAATAAATATGTCCACTCAAAACTCGCGGACTGTATTTGATTATGCAAAAACAAGCATAATAAAATATCTCTAATATTTTTTTTCTAGTCATATATTCAAATCACTCAAATTTCCTGACCTTACTAGGCTGGTCCTGTCTCTACTGTCACACAATTATCACATTTTGCAAAGCTAAACTTTTTTCACCACTTTTTGCTCCATTAAAGTATCTAATTTACTGGACACAGCCGGTGTAGAGAGAATAAACATTGCCCAAAATGAAAGCGTGACGAAACGCTTTTACCAGGATAAACAGCTAAGCGAGTGTGACTATATAGCATTTGGAGGGATATGAGCACAAGGAGCTGGGATATGGATACTAGGCGCTGGGGGTATGGGAACAAGGAGCTGGGATATGGGGACAAGGAGCAGGGATATAGAGCTGGGATATAATGACAAGGAGCAGGGATATGGGAGCTGGGATATGAGGATGTGATGAAGAAATGGTGCCCAACCACTTGGCCCCATTGGCGATCGAACGCCGACCCTGCAAGAAGCGAAGTGGTCGTACTACCGACCAGTCCAACCTATCGGAAGTTCAACGAATAGAATAGCATTTCTATTCCAACGTCCAACATAGAATTCAAATTTTGAATCCTGACTGCCAACGTTGGCTGAAGGGTCATTAATATGATATTAATATACACGTTCGTTAGTTACTTGTAATACCTGAAGGGCTTTGATTAAGAAGTATTCACGAATTTCATGAACTATAATGAATCGGTTATGATAATATTTTCTGTTTCGAACTTTGGTACAACTTTGACTTTGTGTATAATGACTCAGCCAATATGAATACGATCAACGAGAACATAAAATTAATGTGATTTTTACGAAAGTGCCACCATCATAGGGCGAGCCTTTGCAAATGATGAATAATTGTGGAGTGAATCCTTCGATCAGACTTTGGGTACTGAGTTTCGATCAGACTTTGGGTACTGAGCCTTCGATCAGACTTTGGGTACTGAGCCTTCGATCAGACTTTGGGTACTGAACCTTCGATCAGACTTTGGGTACTGAGCCTTCGATCAGACTTTGGGTACTGAGCCTTCGATCAGACACTTGGTTACTGGACCATGGTTCGAGACCCATACGGATCTCAGGAAACATCTCTCCAATGAAAAAAACAAAGAGTTGACAAAATATCAGAGACCATGATAGCTCGACAATGAGAAGATAAAAAAGACAAGGGGGGGGGGAAGGATAACCAAGACAAAGGAAAATAAAACACAATGGGAAAACTAAACAAAACCAAGAAAAAAGTCAACAAAACCAGGCAAAATATGTACACAATAACAAAAAATAAGACAAAGGAGGAAGATGATATAAACACATGCCAAATTGGCAGAGTTTTGGAGAGTAGGAACCAGTGTTGACACCAGTTGGACAGCCGCGAGGCTACTTTCCATGTTTCATAAGGATTGGAAGTGATACCAGGAAGAGCATGCATGGGAGATATACCCTAAAGCTGATGAGGCTTCCAGTGCCGCGAGGAGCAAGAGGAGGAGCAGCAGCTGGTACACACAGTAAGCATATAGAGGGAAAAGAGAATTGTACAGTGATCACGTTCCAGGGGGTGTCGTTGAGAAATAAAGTAAATAACGGTATGGACAGTAACGGGAGCAGTGGAGTGATGCTGGTCGTAACATGTGTGGGGGTTAATGGGTAGCGGAATGCAAGATGGGAAAGACAAGGTTTTTGAGCAGAAATGTAGCAGACAGAGAACTAAAGGGGGGAAATAATATTGGAGATGATGGGGCGAGGAAACAATCACACGTGTTCCGAATCTAATTTAGCCTAACCTAACCAATCCTAATGTTACGAATCTTACTAGGATTCTAACATTACTCTTGATTCGTATTACTTTATTATCTTGTTTTATAATTAATTAATATAGCATCCAGTTGTATGATATAAGATTTTGTATGTTATATATTAAAGCATGCTGTAGTGTGCCCGAGTTGCATTATATTGTATGAGGCTTTTGTGTTAGATTTCTCATGTAGTTTCTCCGTGTGGACAATTGACCATATTTGGAATGGCCAGTGTGGGAACATTGTTGTCAATCGAGTGTTTATAGTTTTACCTTGATTAATTCCCATATTTGGCTGCCATATTATTGTATGGAATGTTGTACCAGTGTTTACTACTTTTTAGATTGATAAAGTTTTGAATATTAGTACTACATTTTGTTATTAGAATTTCCACAATGTTTATGTGAATGTTTAGTTGATTTTTTGGTAGACGCTTGGCCTGCGGACCAAAGCGTGTGCAGAAGCGTGGCGGCTATTGTCGAGAGGAGTCGTGGATTAAGTTAAGTCATTGGTCACTGTTATTTTAGCCCATATAAATGTTAATTATCTGGTTAGATGATTGTGTATATCCCAATTATTTATCCATGTTCTGGTGATATTGCTCATGTCTCAATAATTAATTTCATTCTATGATATTGCATGCTGAAGAATATTTCTGGCTATTATTTATACATTTAATTGTTGTTATGTTTGTCCCCCTTAGCATAAATATATTGTTCTCCATTTTATGCAGTGATGTATATATACCCCTAGACATCTGTTGGCAAGGCCGATTTATTATCATTTCTTTACACTGCGGGGAGAAGAACCTTATTTAGTCTCAAGGGTGGCAACACCTAACCCAGCTCAATCCTAACCCAACCTAATCTATAATAACCTCGCTTATCCTAACCAATCCCAATCTAACCTATCCTAAGCACGGTTTCTCTGTTAAAGAACAGTATCTTCTTATTCATTATTGTAGCACCGAGAAGTTGTTTTTTATTCTTTTTTTTAAGAAACATTCGGTTTTCATACAGTCAAGAGGTGGATATGCTACGAGGGACGAATTAATTAGTCAGTGTACTCATCCTGTGGATGAATATCTGTGACGAATACATTATTGCCCCCAGTCGACACCACTGCCACTTATCCCAGTCGACACCACTGCCACTTATCCCAGTCGACACCACTGCCACCTCTCCCAGTCGACACCACTGCCACCTCTCCCAGTTGACACCACTGCCACCTCTCCCAGTTGACACCACTGCCACTTATCCCAGTCGACACCACTGCCACTTATCCCAGTCGACACCACTGCCACTTATCCCAGTCGACACCACTGCCACCTCTCCCAGTCGACACCACTGCCACCTCTCCCAGTTGACACCACTGCCACCTCTCCCAGTTGACACCACTGCCACTTATCCCAGTCGACACCACTGTCACCTCTCCCAGTTGACACCACTGCCACTTATCCCAGTCGACACCACTGCCACTTATCCCAGTCGACACCACTGCCACTTATCCCAGTCGACACCACTGCCACCTCTCCCAGTCGACACCACTGCCACCTCTCCCAGTTGACACCACTGCCACCTCTCCCAGTTGACACCACTGCCACTTATCCCAGTCGACACCACTGTCACCTCTCCCAGTCGACACCACTGTCACCTCTCCCAGTCGACACCACTGCCACCTCTCCCAGTCGACACCACTGCCACCTCTCCCAGTCGACACTACTGCCACCTATCCCAGTCGACACCACTGCCACCTATCCCAGTCGACACCACTGCCACCTCTCCCAGTCGACACCAGCGGTACCTGTCCTCGATATGAGTAAATATCTCCCAATATTTTATGTAGACTAAGAGCTCCATTACATATACACTTTAATGTGTATATAATGAAAATGAATGTGTGAAATATTTGAGTGTTATTAAATGAAAACCTTTCCCACCCCGCGGTAAGATATCAATACGCGTAAAAATTTAAATGAACTAGAAACATTACAGGACGGAATATTCACGTTAAAACTAAACTCTGTAAAATACGAACATTTTATCCTATTCGGTGAATTAAAAACGATGGTGTGAAAATTTATCTGGTGTCTCTCAGAGGGGCAGCGCATGCGTCGTCACCGTCTAAGATGTTAATGGATGCAAAGCGGAAGAACAGTTTAAGAGTCTGAAAAGTCCTGGGTAAATACTGGTTTGGAAATAGCGTTGCAGAGTACCGGGTAACATCATAGATATTGGATCCCTGGATTGTTTTAAGCGTAGGTTAGATATGAGCTGCCTCGTATGGGTCAATAGGAGCTGCCTCGTATGGGTTAATAGGCGCTCCCTCGTATGGGTCAATAGGAGCTGCCTCTCACTGACTTTCTGCTGTTTTCTCTATTCATTGCAATCTTATTTAACTTTAACCTCGTATTTATCTATTTACGTATTATTTTATCCAAAAGATAATTATTTCCTGGTGACAGCACTCCTGTCACGTCACCGGCGTTATGTAACAGTGACGAGCTGATGTTAATGTCATAGCGGGAACTGAACCTGTGAAGACTGGCATCATTTTCAGTTTTTTCTCCCGTTGTCATTACTGTGATTAATAATAAAATAAAATGGGTTTGAATACAGGTGTCAATTATTACATGGAACCCACATGTGGGAAGGGTGACAGAGCGCTGGGTGACAGAGCTACATATAAATATGTGGAAAGTGAAGCATCAGTATGGTGACGTCAGCTTTAGAAACTCGTGTTTATAAATAAATCGACTATACAGGTGTTGGACGTGTATAATACGTGTATACCCCGTCCTGTGTTGCGCATTGTGCTACTCACATGACCAGCTGTCACCCATTACTCACAGGACCAGCTGTCACCCATCACTCACATGACCAGCTGTCACCCACCACTCACATGACCAGCTGTCACCCACCACTCACAAACCCAGCTGTCACCCACCACTCACAAACCCAGCTCTCACTCATCCTGTGAGTGAACATGGGAGTGATATATTGAGCCCATGTAACATACCTGGCACTGGTACTACCAAACTCCCTCATTTACTGCTGTAACATTCATTACTGTATGAGAAAATACAATAATGTAGTCTCCTTATTATATTCCACAGTGACCCGTATAACTATAGGTCACCCGGGTCAAAGGTTACATTATGACAGGTGAATATTTTGACCTGCCATCGGGGCAGTCATTGTTATGGCTCTAATATTGGCTTTACACTGGGCGTACACACGCCTCTGGCTGGGTACAGACACTCGCAAGAACAGAGGCATATATATATGGAACTGCAGAGGTCCCAAGCGAGGCCTCTATAACCAAAGCTCATCTATCTAGATATACATGTGTCACGTTTGCATGACACAATTGTCGGATACTTGTATCTTACTGGGCCAGGATTCGTGAAATCTTGACGAAACCTGCACATCTTTTGTTTTCTATCATGGCGCCTGTGTTTACCTTTACTAATCAGTTTACAAGCTTCGTAGCTGCACAATCCAACAGTTATTATTGTTATAAACAACCTCGTATAGTGCTTCGGAGATCATAAACTGTTTAATAAATGTTAGCAAAGGCGCCATGATTGAGAGACGTGTACTATTCTCGTGTTGGCCTTTGGAGTGGTATTTAGCGCCTTTGGAATATCCAGCGACACTGATGGGTGCTTAGTCTTATATATATATACAGAGTCTTCCTGGCTTAGATATGCACAATTGCTGCATTTTTCCGGAATGATAAATGGAGAGAATGGGCTGAATAAAGACCACTGCGTCCAGAAAGTGGGTAATAACGCCCCCGCCACAGGGGGAAAGTTCCAATACAGTCCACTCTTGGTCCTCACAGTTCAGAAAGGAGCTTAATTTTCCCGCCAATTGACCACTGTAATGCCGCGCCAAATTACCCGCCGCCATGGAGGACCTTAATGGCGGCTCCCTGCCTCTTGGAAGGTATTTCCATCGTCACTTTCCTTGTGTTAAGATTTATAATTACGAATCACACTGTTTACGCCCGGTAATTGTACCCAGAGGCAGTCTAGTGATCAGCTGCGCGCTCTGACGGCTGACTCACGTAGCGTGTAACTGTTGTGTGGACTGTCTTAGAAATAGTGACTGTGAGAACGCGTCTGAGGTGTTCTTACTCACCCTGGATGTGGTCAACGCGTCCTCTCAACTAATACGCCTCATTATGTACGCTGTGGTTCTCCAACGAACAACAGAAGGGGGTATTATGATAAGCAGCCTCACAAATATCCACGTTTTCTATACGTAGGTTGGTTATATTAGGTGGGTTGCTTGGGTTCATGCTATTTAATACCCGTTATACTATATGTTCTGGCAAATCAAGAGAACGGGCTGGATCAGAGTGCTGAATCAGCAACCAGTTCGTGATGATTTTAATTCGGCATCAAAATGGAGCCTCTATGATGAACACAAAAAAGGTGGCCTGGTCGAGGACCGGGCCGCGGGGATGCTAAGCCCCGAAATCATCTTAAGATAACACCAGCATTAGTTATCTATATACAACTGTACATACTATTTTTTTAAATGAAGGTTGATGGTATTTAGCAGTTCATTACTTCATCCTTATAGCGAATTTTATATTCGAGATGTGAAAACTATCTCCAGAGCAGGGGCCAGATTCACGAAGCAGTTACGCAAGTACTTGCGAACGTGTACATCTTTCCTCAATCTTTGACGGCTTTGGTTATATTTATTAAACAGTTTACAAGTATGAAAACTTACCAATCAACTGTTGTTATTGTTATAAACAGCCTCCTGGTGCTTCAGAGCTCATTAACTCTTTAATAATTGTAAACAAAGCCACTAAAGATTGAGAAAAGGTGTACAGGTTCGTAAGTGCTTGCGTAACTGCTTCGTGAATCTGGGTCCAGGACAGTGGGACTGGGCCAGCGTCCTGAGTCACCTGAGACGCGCGACTTAACCCATTAACCATGACATGCATAAGGCAGGTTACGCAACCTAGCGATGGCTGGTGTATGTAAATGTATGCCATTTTGTCCTAAATAATCCACTACAGAATGTTAATGGTGATGTTATTATGACGCGTTATAATCGAGTGAGTGGAAAACAATTTTTTTTATTGTATACAGTATTTGTCACCATTTCCCCACTATCATGGGGTTAGTAGCGTCACTCCGGGGAAAATGAAGCCCATGTGGCCCCATTGTTGTTGTTTTTAGATTCAGCTATTGGGAACTAAACGTTGCAAGTAGCACCGGCTATGGTGAGCCCGTCGTACTCACCGAGAACAGGAGATAGCGCCGTGTGGCCCCCATTTCTTCTTGTATTCTGTAGCCAAGGCTTTCATGCCACCGCCAATCTTCCTTCCTGGACTCCATCATTAAGTTCGCATGCACAAATTCCTCTTTTCGTCAGTTACAAAGCAAGATAATTGAACTGATCAACCACTTCTAACACTTTTCTGAGTCTACATTGCACAGTACATAAATATAATGAATACATGGTGTAATTACTAAGAGTTTTGTGCAAATTATATACTGAAATGTTGTGTAAACGCAGTTATAAATGTACAACCATTTATAAATAAGGTTATTGATTTGACAATATTTTAACATAAATCTCTCTCTCTATTTGCGTAACTTCTTAAGTTCACGTAGGGTACAAGGCAAGAAAGATATTTTGGTTCTTGTAATATCTAGACCGCACTATCAATGAGTTGCTCATTCAGTTGCTCAGGAATCTGTACATCAGTTGATTGACAGTTGAGAGGCGGGACCAAAGAGCCAGAGCTCAACCCCCGCAAGCACAACTAGGTGAGTATGCAGTGACAAGCCTCACGGGAGTATAGTGGCGCCATCTGTTGAGCGCTAACAATATAAGCTCAGTTCGTATAGTTGGCGTCCCTGCTGGTGGCAACCCATCAACACTTTTCTTCCTCCTTTGAGCTACCTTTCGAAATGTATCGATGTTTGCCTTAATTTGAAATATGAGTATTGTCAGCGCGAAATGTGTGTTTTAAGTTTCATGAGAGCAGCGCCAGCAGGACGGGCGCGACTGGACGCGGCCAGGAGGGAGAAGAGTGGTTGGCGGGATATGAGTGTAAGACCTGCCATGCGTGACCACAATAACGGAGCTCTCTGACAGTGACTCACAGCCTCCACCCAACCCCACCCAACCTCACCCCACACACACTACCCCCACCTCACCCCCACCACACACACACACACACACACACACACACACACACACAACCCCCACCACTCACACACATACACACAGGTAAAGAATTCTGGAGCACCTAATGAGGTTAAACTTTGCAACGAAAGGACATCATGCCTGACTAGCTTGATAAGAGTTGTATTATATTAACCTAATCACAGGACAGGAAACGGAAGGTTGGGTGGGCTGTGTTTTCCTAGAGTGTCAAAAACATTTGATATTGCGACTCGTGAATGGTTAGTGAATATGACCCAGAAGCAAATTGGAATGACTAGAAAGACAACGCTCCCGCCTGGAATCTGCAACTAGTGAATTATAAATCCAGAACTGAAAAAGTTCACAACAAGATTAGTGCCAGAACAAAGAGGATTAAACTACCAGGATGGATTAAAGGAACTATATCACACACCTTTAGAGGACTTAGCATCACGTAGTTAGCTTTTTTTGACACATTGTACTCCCCCTTCATATAGTCTAGGGTAGCTGCACAAATGCAGATGTACCTCATGTATTATTTAAAAAAAGGACGTAAGAAACATAGGGGGGTATAATTACAACATACTATATACTGAACGGAACAGACAAGGACACCCTCTTTAAATTGAGAAAAAATAGGACAAAATGACCTAAGTAGGAAATGGAAATGCAACAAACAAAAAAAGTCGAAGAAATGTAAGGACATATTCGTACCCTGTACGAATATGTACATTGTATTCCACGTGTACGATCAACACGTGGAATACAATGAAAGAAGAGGTGTAGAATCCACCTCCATCCACAACTTTAAAGTCAAATTCGACAAAGAATATGAACGTCAGGATACTTAAAATGTAACAAGTTCAAACAAAGCTAAAACTAAAAAAACACAAGATTAAGTAAACTGACTGCATAAACCCGACGCTAGGCTAAGACAGTCCACAGTGCTCCAACGGATTACCCAAAAAACAAAATAACCTTTGAGAAATACAATGACAACAAAGACCATTCCTTACACAATACAAACTATGTGGGGTGACTTGACTCACACCGTCGCATTATGTACCTAATATAAAACTGCCGAAATTTCTACCTAGATCTCCAACTATAAACAAAATCATCTCTAACGCTGCAACTTGCATTTGTTCTGCGACTCTTCACTAGCATTTGATACCATTAGAGAAGTACCAAACTTTGCCTTCAATCGGTAATGACGTGAATTATAGAAATTAAATCATTTAGAAAAATATCAAGTCAGCAAATACTTCACACCTCAAAGCCCTTAAAATATTACCTATAACTAAAATATATATTAAAATACATATTAAATATATATTAAATATAAAATATATATTAAATATAAATATATATATATATATATATATATATATATATATATATATATATATATATATATATATATATATATATATATATATATATATATATATATATATATATATATAGTCAGCAAATATACGACCACAAACGGAAGGTTGGGTGGGCTGTGTTTTCCTAGAGTGTCAGATATATACGTAAGTATGTGAGTATGACCGGTTACTGAAATCAATGCTAGAAAAAGCCCTTAACCTCTCTCTCGATGACCTACAGTGGAAACAAGCCTCTCTTCCCGTAAGACTTGGGGGCCTCGGAGTTCGAACAGCAACGCAAATCGCTGTTCCAGCCTTCCTGTCCTCCTTATCAGCATCCGACGACCTTGTGAAGGAAATTCTACCTGCCCACTTACATCAGCTGGCAGGTGTACATGATCCCAATTTTACACGCTGTGCCACAGAGTGGGCCTCTCGTGCAGGCCAATCACCTCAACCACCATCCCCAAAATCCCACAAGCAATCCAGCTGGGATGGTCCCATTGTAGACCAAGTTGCTGCAGAGTGCCCGGTTGCTGCAACAACACAACACGACATTGCTCGCCTCACAGCAGTAGCAGCACCACATGCAGGGGATTTCCTGTTAGCAACCCCAATGTCGGCAACTGGCACGCGTCTCACACCACACGCCCTCCGAATTGCTGTGGCCCTCCGCCTTGCTGCCCCAATCCACACCAGATATAGGTGTATTTGCGGCGAGGTGGTGGCTGACAGGTACGGTCACCATGGCCTACTCTGCCAAAGCACAGGGGGATGGCACTCGAGGCACAGTGAAGTTAACGACATCATCAAGAGGAGCCTCACTACAGCTGGATGCCCAGCTGAAAGAGAGCCCCGTTACCTAACGCCCCGTAACTCTGATGCTCTTATTGGTCGCCCGGATGGTATCACAGTGAACCCCTGGAAGAATGGCAAGCAGATTGGTATGGGACTACACGTGCGTATCAACCCTGGCTAACACCTACATTAACCTCAGTGTTGCACAACCAGGTGGCGCTGCCACCCACAGGGAAGCAGCCAAATCCCGTAAGTATAGAGAACTGGATCACCACTACAATTTTGTCCCCATTGCTTCTGAGACGCTCGGCGCCTGGGGTAAAAGTGCTACCAGTTTTTTGAAGGAACTGGGTTCTAGGCTCATTGAAACAACAAGGGACCCGAGAGCTGCAAGCTTTCTTTTCCAGTGCCTCAGTGTGGCGATACAGAGGGGAAATGCGCACTGCATCCAGGGTTCCTGCCCGCCATCTGAGGAGCTGGAGGAACTCGACAACCTATGACAACCATCTTTGTAACCCATATGTAACTCATTTTTTGTAACAAAGTTCAAATAAAGTAAATATATATGTGTACATACAAAAGAATGGGGGTGGTAGGAGAAGATAATATTAGTGTTCAGTGAGAGACCACAAGGTCTCCTCTGAATACTTTTTATTTTCTTCTCCGAGGCTATGGGTCCCCACATTGGCACCAGAGGTGGTACCCTCACAAACTTATATATATATATATATATATATATATATATATATATATATATATATATATATATATATATATATATATATATATGCTGAGACATATATATATATATATATATATATATATATATATATATATATATATATATATATATATATAATATATATATTTCATGTAACATTACCCGCAGGAGTCTATGCATATCTAACGTAAAATTAACACCACAGGCTTGGAACATTTTGGGAAATGTTTGTATATTGCTGGTAACTAAGCAGTCTAATATATTTATGGGCGTCTACGTAATAACATAGCATATAGTACTATACATGTATAATTTAGGCTATTGAAAAATATAAATAAGCTTTACTTTGATGGATGTTTTGAAGATTTTTCAATGCAACGACGACCGTTTTGAACACCTCAGAACATGGGATGTTATTTATGAACATATAGTATATAATAAACAAGTAGATATTATAAACGTATTAATAGGAATCCCATTAATTGTGCTTCCTTTTTATTTATTTTTGTTACAGGTGTTCCAAAATTTATCTACACACACACACACACACACACACACACACACACACACACACACACACACACACACGAGTTCGATTCCCTGCTGAGACAAATTGGAACAGATATGATAAACATAATATTTCGAGAGTCGCTACATTAGACCGCCGAAGCTTAGAGAAGGCTTCAGGTGGGTGCGGCAGGCGCAGATAGTGAACTCAAACTATTATTCTTTCAAGCTTATGTACCGTTTGTTTACAGCAACATTTTTTCGTCATACGAGGGGGCCAAAATGGATTTAAACCAAATTGTGTTCCTAACAGCCCCAAACACCCATACAAGTCCTCACAACTTGACAGGAAACGTGGCATTAATTAATACATGCTAACTTACTGATTGTCTCTCAAGTTTTATTTGTATATTTAAGAGGCGAGTTTAAAATACAAGACCGTCTGTGTAGCACGAAAGTGACAGCTTAACAGAAATTCCAACCAATGGACAACGAGGTTAGAAGCGGGTCTGGGTTCGAGTCCTGGTCAGAAAGGATTGACTGGGCACAAATCCTTAACTGTTCACCCCTGTTCGTCCAGCAGTAATTGGATACCTGGATGTTAACCGGTTGGAGGGTCGAATTCCAGAGAAAACTAATGGGTAAAGCTTACTATTAGCTATGGGACAGGAAAGCTCTCAGACATCAAAAATCTATTTCTGTACTCACCTGTGTAAAAAATAAATAAAAAAGTATAACACTGGCAGATGACAGGTTATGACAGCATGCCATTATAATATAGAATGCCATCCATTTATCACCGTGATGACAAACTGCGAAAACATGCAGACGGTATATGAAATATTACGAAATAATTAATGCAAAACAGTGAAAATACTGCACAAAGAACAAGCTAGACAACACTGACTCATTACAATTTGTGCTGAGCCGCATGGATCAAGTTACTGAAACATTGCAGGAAAATGATGCATGACAGATCTGATCCAGACCCCCCTTCCATTCATCTGAGTTTACTTATCTAAACTCAATATTAATAAAAGCGATTCGTCCTACCTCGCACAGTCAACTCTTCTCCCCTTCGCTGGCCCCTCTGTCTCCCCGCCTCTACACACACGCAATTAAATTGCTGGAGAGACCGGCAGCAATCAAGGTATGTGTTCACTTATACGATTTTGAAACCTTTCCAAATTGATTCCCCAACTCCCATAACGCTTAGGGTGAGTTTGGACACTTCAGTAGCTTTGGCTACGTTGGCTACTTTAGTCTAAGGGCTGCCGGAGTTAAATTCAGTGATCTACTCTAAAAAAAAAATAATGAGTAACGTCTACCATGTTTTAACTTCAGATAACCGGATTGCCAGAGTATTTTAATTATAAACTGTAACAAAAAAAAAGGACACATTATATTATATTATTGAATGCCCAATTGTTAATGGATTTTAGACCAATTGACCTGAGATACTTCAACATTTTTAACTATTAAATTAATTCACGGACAATGTTAGATGTCCCAGTAGTCTACTAGAAGTTTGCTAAGACAGGCTAGTAGATTTGACTCGCATCTTATAAATGATAAACCATCCTGCTAGATAGGGATATTACGTGCATATAGCTACTTTTTCACACTAGCGCCCTTGACACCTATAACACTAGCGCCCTTGTCACCTATAACACTAGCGCCCTTGTCACCTATAACACTAGCGCCCTTGTCACCTATAACACTAGCGCCCTTGTCACCTATAACACTAGCGCCCTTGTCACCAATAACACTAGCGCCCTTGTCACCCATAACACTAGTGCTATTGTCACCCACAACAGTGGCGCCCTTGCCACCCATACAGTACTGTGAAACTAAACTTGTTAACAATAAAAAAAAAGATGTTGAGTTCCTAAACTACGGTGGAGTTTATTGAGCTTTCTGATAACAAAGAGAAACATACTAGGCTTCCTGGTGACTGCAGAAGTTCCTTTGATCTTCCTGGTAACTTCGAAAATTCATGGTAGATTCCCAGGTAGTATCAATACGTCGTATTACACTTTCTAGTATAGTTCACGGAGAATAGGACACGTTCTCCTGATAACTACGGAAATTAAGGGGCTTCCTTGTAATATAACAGCGAGCCGTGTTTGGTTTCATGGTTTAGTGTAGGGCTTAATTAGGGCCCTAGGATGAAACACAAGAGATACCAACATTAGCTTACTAACACCCCCGTCAAGTGTACTTTGGTTATGAACACAATTTAGCACTAAATGTAACTATATCGAGATGTATGGATCCCAATCTTGGATTCATTACCAACTTTAGTAAGATAAAATCCCAATCTTGGATTCATTACCAATTTTAGTAAGATAAGATCCCAATCTTGGATTCATTACCAACTTTAGTAAGATAAAATCCCAATCTTGGATTCATTACCAACTTTAGTAAGATAAGATCCCAATCTTGGATTCATTACCAACTTTAGTAAGATAAGATCCCAATCTTGGATTCGTTACTATAATTAGTCTTACAGTTGCGGTCTTATTTTATTGTGTCAAAATATATTTTGAAATTGTGTGAATACTTTATAAGCTGCGGAAGTGAATCACGCGCGCGCTCTCTCTTTTTGTATATCTTTTTTTTTACCAGTTACGTGTAAAATATCCTGTTGAATGTGTCTGGGAAACTCGGCAAGTTGGTCATGGAAGGTCAGAGAAAGTCTCTAAATGTAAAAATTTCTCCATTTACGTCTTGCAGTTCTTCTATGTGAAATACATATTTATTTACATCAAATTCAGTCACTGACACTATGATGATTTACGGATGAAGTTGTAAACGAATATTTAGAGGCAGAAACGCCAGGCCTTCTCTGTAAGCCCCCGAAATCATCTCAAGATAACCTCAAGATAGCCAGCGAGTTCATCTCCATTTGTCACTCAGTAAAAAATGCAGTTGTTTTGCCCTAACCAGAAACGAACGAACCCAAGCAACCCACCTAACCTATCGAGACTCATACATGGAAAAATGTCAACATTTCGGTGCTTTAATTTGTACTAATACATTGCATTTTTAACGGATTAGTTAATTTCGTTAAAAAAAAATGCAACGTATTAGCTGAGAGGACGTGACCAAAGTCTAACCCACCCTTACCTAACCTATGTTAACCAAGCCCAAACTAACCTAACCTAGCGTGCAGTGTGACGTCATATATTTAATTCCGGGACAGTTATTGGACAGTTCTGATTACAGGAAGTTAGTGACCAATCAGCATACTCCAGCACTCCTCATAATTCATGACGAGGGTAAACGCACTGTGTATGTCAACTACTCGGTATACGTATCCTTGAGTTTTTATTGATGACGCGTTGACGAGGCATTATGATGACGTGATGACGGGGCACTACTGTTGACGAGGCATTATTGATGACGTATTAACGAGGCATTATTGATGACGTATTAACGAGGCATTATTGATGACGTATTAACGAGGCATTATTGATGACGTATTAACGAGGCATTATTGATGACGCGTTGATGAAGCACTATTGATGAAGTGTTGATAAGGTATTGCTGATGACGATGCACTAGTTCAGCATATCATAATAGATCAGTTCCCAGCAAAGGTCTGCTGCACGGTGAAAGCGGAGGACAGGAGAAGTAGGGTGACACAGCATAGAGAGCGTGTGACATAGCATACTGTGTGGCGGAGCATAGCATGTGCCACACCATAGAGAGCTTGTGACGCAGCATAGAGTGTGTGACGTAGCATAGATGAGTGGCGCTACCCAATACTGTCACTATGGCGGTATGTTCACTCACAGGATGAGTGACGCTGACCAAGACTGTCACTATGGCGGTATATTTAATTCAAGGATGAGTGGCGCTGCCCAGTAATGTCACTATGGCGGTATGTTCACTCACAGGATGAGTGACGCTGACCAAGACTATCACTATGGCGGTATATTTAATTCAAGGATGAGTAGCGCTGCCCAATAATGTCACTATGGCGGTATGTTCACTCACAGGATGAGTGAGGCTGACCAAGACTGTCACTATGGCGGTATATTTAATTCAAGGATGAGTGGCGCTGCCCAGTAATGTCACTATGGCGGTATGTTCACTCACAGGATGAGTGAGGCTGACCAAGACTGTCACTATGGCGGTATATTTAATTCAAGGATGAGTGACGCTGACCAAGACTGTCACTATGGCGGTATGTTCACTCACAGAATGAGTGACGCTGACCAAGACTGTCACCATGGCGGTATGTTTAATCCTAGGATGAGTGGCGCTGCCCAGTAATGTCACTATGGCGGTATGTTCACTCACAGGATGAGTGACATTGTACAATACTGTCCTTATGACAGTATATTTACTCCTAGAATGAGTGACGCTGATCAATACTGTCACTATGGCGACATATTCACTCAGGGGATGAGTGATGCTGTCCAATTAACTTGCAAAATTAAAATTTAATCCGATATAAAATACTACAATTTAATTCGTGAAACGTGAATGATTCTATTTTTAATGTTAACTAAATAAACTGCTGAACCGGTTATGCATTTTTGTTAAGAAATAATATATTAGTGCGCATGACCGACGGCTTTTGTAGGTCCCACAGTACCTTTGTGTGTGAGATGCTATTGTGTGTCATGCAGTGCGACTTGACGCGGCCCTTATACATGCGTCGGCTTGACGCCGCATGTATCCATGTGTCGTCTTGACACCGCATGTATCCATGCGTCGTCAATCCATCCCTCCACCGTGTTTTTCATTTATTAAATTCGTAGTTCCCACGGTGATTTTACATCATAATCACTACGTCGATTGCCATCAAAATTTTGCTGATTTTGGTTTGGTTTTGGTATTAGACTTAAGGTCTATATCAACCTCTGGAGAGTTATTTAGGTGTCCCCAACACTTTACTGACCAGCCAGCAAGCTTGCTGTAGGGTTTAAGGTCTACCAACCTCTAAGGGCTATTTAGGCCACAACAAGATCTTGCTGATCAACCAGCAAGTATACTCTAACCCTGAACTATGTTCAGAACTAAAGAATATACAGTACTCAATGATTATACACCAGAGCAGAGGGGGTATACCTTACGGTGAGTAGGAAATGTATATGTTTATCTCTCAGAATGTTCGGTAATACGTGTATTGCTTGTGATGTGTACTGCTTGTGATGTGTATCTATGTATGTATTAACACGATGTACTGAACGGGGTGAGAATAGCTTGAGCTACCTCATCCCTTTGTGTGTATTTTACCTCAATAAACTTATTTCAATTTCAATTTCACGGTGAGTATATATATAGTCCATAACTGACGGTATCTGTGAAACAAATCCTAAGACGATATTGATATTCTTCAAGTTTCTCTCATGGTTTAGTATGTCTCCTACTGAACAAAAATTTAAGGGTAAAAAAAAATACTGGAAGATGACCTTATTTATAGATGAAAACAAAATTAACAAACTACAAGCACCTAGGAATAAAGTTAATAAACACAAAAGGAATTTAAAGCTACATAATTTTTTAGAATAACAATGAGATCCGCAGATAATGCAATCTCATGGCCATAACGAAGTGGCCAACCCATAATGAAATTCCCAGGTTGAGAGGATTGAAGAATACGTGTTGAGGCTTTCCATTAGATGGAGCCAAATCTAAATAGGTAACATATCCAGTCATAGTGCTACGGGATTTGAGCTGTTCACTTGAGACAGTTAAGCAAGTCCCAGCTGTGTCTGGGTACAAGTGACAGGATGAACAACCCAGCGGGTTTTCTTCCTATTGGGGAGTGTTGTACATGCTGCTATGGCGGTGTGTCCACTCACAAGATGAGTGGCGCTGGCCAATGAACTCGCCCGTCGGGCCAAATTTAAACATTTAAATTGCTACGAGGCTCAGTCTATCAGCCTTTATCATTCACCACACGCATAAATGATCCTGATACACTGATATAGGGTTGAACAACATCGTTAGAAAAGGAACGATGCCACTAAAATAGCATACTGACAAACGCAGTTTATTGTAGACAATTTTAAGACTTGAAGTCCAATGAAACCAAATTTACCAGATATATATATATATATATATATATATATATATATATATATATATATATATATATATAAACATCAACCAGATGTGGTACCCCTTATGTATATATTTGCTAAGGAAGGAACTATCTGGGGAAAGCGCCAAGCCATTACGACTATATAACACTTGGTAGGGGTCAGGATAAGGATTTGGGATGGGACGGGGGCATAGGAATGGTGCCCAACCACTTGGACGGTTGGGGATTGAACGCCGACCTGCATGAAGCGAGACCGTCGCTCTACCATCCATAATTTGCTAAGTATGACTAGAAATAAATTATATATTATTAATTTGGATTTGAAACAAGGCAATAATGCAAAAATATAAAGCCAATAGTAAACTTAGTATTAACAAGAAAAAAATTCTTGAAACAATGTCTTGCCCTTGTGAGGCCCCACTCGATGATGTGCAACAATTCTCATAATGATGCACAGAATGACTACGATTTTTCTTCAAAGAATACAAAGAAGGATGACTAAGTTAATCCCAAGCATTAAAAACTTCCCTTATAAAGAGCGACTAAGAAATCTACATTTGCATTCCCTTGAAAAGTGCGACAGGGATGAAACGGCTTTTTGCAGTTTTATCTTTAACCTATAATCAATCCACAATTTCACAAAACCAAGCAGCTAAATAATCGCACTTTCGCACAATAGATAATATTAAACATGTCTACATATCTCTTATGAAATGTAAGTTAAAATACATAATACAAATTCAATTAAGATTCATCGACCTCATTCATGCTCGTTTGGCGATAAAACGAGCAGTTGTGATGTTCAGGTGAGAATGAAAACAATGTAATATCGCCCCCCTCCCCTGAGAGGGAGCCTACAGTTCAATGCCTACAACCGTTTGAGGAGGGGCGCGCTATAGTGTGTTCTCTGGCAGTGTATTGGTGAGTATCAACTCACTTGATCACCCATCAAAGTCGATCATGTACGATTCGCTGAACAGTTTAAACCAGTGAAGAAACCTAATTCTGTTGTTAGTGTGCGGTAAATCGTTGCAGTGATGACGGTGAAGCCACCGCCATGTTGACTGACGTCAGTGCGAGTAACAGCGGTAATGACAATAATTACTCCATGTTGTTAATCATTCCCCTGACTCGACACTCCTCTCTCTGAGTGGTGTAGAGAGAGAGAGAATTTATCGTGAATTGATTGTTGTTTGTTATAGATTCAGCTACTCGGAACAAGTTCCAAGTAGCACGGGCTATGGTGAGCCCGTAACTTACCTGGCACAGGAGCGGGGCAAGTAGCACGGGCTATTGTGAGCCCGTAGTGGACTTACCTGGCATAGGAGCGTTGCTGTGCGTGAATTGATACAGTGACTGCACTATATAGCGATCACAATCTCACCAGGATTACCGATCAGCTGAACAAATCCACAAGGGCCGTGAAATCCAGAACAAATGAACAAATCCAGACGCTGCCTGGATTTGTTCATAAGATACATCATGCTATTGTGATTTCTGTGTATACCGATCAGCTCTTCACCCCGACAACAAGCAATGCATGAGGGATGGTCCGGAGCTCTCAAAATTGTTACCTGTAATTGCTATTCTAAATTACGTTTTTTTTTTTTTATAAATTACGGGACGTGATCTTATTTATATTTGAACTTGTGCATATTGAGGCATAAAACATTTTAATTCGTCAACGGGAGTTTAGTGGTAAAACGGACGAGGTTTTGGACGTTTCATGTTTCGTACACCCGTCTAACCGTATTCCATTCTTACATAAATGTAAAATACACGCACCTAAGCCAGCATCCACCCTTATCCGCCTCTCTGCTTCTGCCTCCATTTTCACCCGTCTCTGCTTCTGCTGCCACCTCTCACCCGACCCTGGCTGCTTCTATGTTAACCACGTATCGGGTGAAATGCAGATCTGTATTACACAAAATAAACCAATAATATATATGTTAAATATAATAAATATAATACAATAAAGGTTTTACCAAGGTAAGGTATCTTACCAAGGTCGCCACATGATCACGTGGAAAATTCCCCATCCTCCGTAACCTTAGCCTCTGACTTTTTTCGATAAAACTAATTTTTCCCCTAGTTGATTTAACCGTTTTGCTTGTTAAAAAGGTTTGTGTAAATTACTGTATTAGCGCTCACGATGGAGCGCTAACAAATTGCCCAAAAAGAATTCGAACATTAGGATAGCCTAATTATAACGCAACAGGTAAATCAAGGCGAGTAAAGAGCTAGATCTCACTCTCCCACAGACTTGGATAGGTATGTTGAAGCCAAATTATCAATACGTAGGTGTTACTGAGGGACAATAATCGGCAGATAATGTTTTAGGCTTTTAAATTGGTACTCCACTGTAGGCTTCAGGGAAGACGGGTATTAATGTACAAACATTGTACCGGGAAGTTGACGTGGAAACACAATACACTTCTGGGAAAGCTGAGGTAATCTTGCATGCAGGTCGGTACAGCCTGGAACCGAGGAGCAGGATGTTTGAGCAAGAGGAAAATCCCACACGGAGCTATAATAGACGTAGTGATCACAGAAGAGGAAATATTTTCCTAGTTGATCCTGTACTTGAAGCCGCGTCTTTCCAGTGGCCGTGAGGCAATATTACACCATGCCAATGTTCTTTGTACTAAGCTGTCGTTAAGGATGGAAAAGTTGGTTCAACTCGACATCTGTCTCAGAATCAAACGCATAGATGCTTGTGTACATGTTTTGATAATCTGTGCTGTTTGTGACAATACATAGTGGACACTTCCGGCTGTAACAACACCGCGACCAGAACAGAAACGTTGGTAATACTGAGTTGCTTAAGCCTCGCCTGCAGGAGTGACTTTACCCGCGCGTGGGAAACCTTCCCCTTCGCTGTGTCTGATTTAACAACACTTGCTTATTGTAATACTTGTGGTTAATATTGATTACTATTTAACTAGTTATCGATATTTTTATTTAGAATGTATGGACCAAGGTCTATGCTAGGCCTGCGTGTAGAGGAAGAGGAAAGGTAGTGGATTTTTGAAGGGTGTTTGGAGGTGATGAAGGTGCGGGGGGAAAGGGCGGAGATGATTGGGTGGACGGGGTTGGAATTGGAGGGGAAATTGAGGGTGGAGAGAGTTGAGTAGACGAAAAAACAATTAGCTTATCAGCTCATACATAAACACCCCACTGATCTTGTATCTATTGCCTGGTTTAGCTCTATTGTGTAATTTTTTTTTTTTTAGTGATGTTCACAGGAGCGCTCGTGTGTGTGTGTGTTATCAGGTAATGATATTAGATTACAGAATTTGCATATGAATAGAGACTGGTCGTACTCTTGTTAACTTTACTGTTAATTGTTGTTTGTTACTGTTGCTGGTGTTATTGTGTTTTTGTTGCTATTACGTCGGGGTGTTGCTGCCCGCGCTACTGGTCACGGGGGGTGTTGCTGCCCGCGCTACTGGTCACGGGGGGGGGGGGGTGTTGCTGCCCGCGCTACTGGTCACGGGGGGTGTTGCTGCCCGCGCTACTGGTCACGGGGGGTGTTGCTGCCCGCGCTACTGGTCACGGGGGGGGGTGTTGCTGCCCGCGCTACTGGTCACGGGGGGTGTTGCTGCCCGCGCTACTGGTCACGGGGGGTGTTGCTGCCCGCGCTACTGGTCACGGGGGGGTGTTGCTGCCCGCGCTACTGGTCACGGGGGGTGTTGCTGCCCGCGCTACTGGTCACGGGGGGTGTTGCTGCCCGCGCTACTGGTCACGGGGGGTGTTGCTGCCCGCGCTACTGGTCACGGGGGGTGTTGCTGCCCGCGCTACTGGTCACGGGGGGTGTTGCTGCCCGCGCTACTGGTCACGGGGGGTGTTGCTGCCTGCGCTACTGGTCACGGGGGGTGTTGCTGCCCGCGCTATTATTCCTGGTGTTGCTGGAACTACATTTCCTGGTGTTATTGCCCTTAAAACTGTTACTGATTCTGTTATGATTGTTTTCGTTCTCGGTTAAACTTTGTTTTCAAGTTTCCTGTTGCGGAGGTTATTGCAGCTTCGGATACACACTGATTTTGTCCTTTAGTTTCAACGACAGTTTTTGTTGCTACTGTTACAGTTTTGGTTACTGGTGGTGATGGTGGTGGTGACGTTGCTGGTGATGGTGCTGTCACGTTCCTAGCTGACTTGTGTGTAATTGCCGTTTTCCGCAATCATTACGACACGACTGTCAGTTTACCAGTAATGTTTAGCTGTCTGCGCGCCACACCTCTGATAACTCTCACCCCTTTCCTCACTCCCTCTCTTCTCTCTTCTTTCTCTCTCTCTCTCTCTTCTCTCTCTTCTCTCTCTTCTCTCTCTTCTCTCTCTCTCTCTCTCTCTCTCTCTCTCTCTCTCTCTCTCTCTCTCTCTCTCTCTCTCTCTCTCTCTCTCTCTCTCTCTCTCTCTCTCTCTCTTCTCTCTCTTCTCTCTCTTCTCTCTCTTCTCTCTCTTCTCTCTCTTCTCTCTCTTATCTCTCTTCTCTCTCTTCTCTCTCTTCTCTCTCTCTCTCTCTTCTCTCTCTCTCTCTCTCTCTCTCTCTCTCTCTCTCTCTCTCTCTCTCTCTCTCTCTCTCTCTCTCTCTCTCTCTCTCTCTCCCCCCCCCTCCTCTCTTTCTCTCTTTTGCTGCCGCCTGTGTGCTTGAAGTTTCACCTGTAGTCCATGATGCCGCATCTGGTCAATGCCGTTGCAAGACGTAACTCAACAACACGGGTAACCTTTGCTTCACGTTACCTCAGGGTTTGGTAAGAAGGGTTGCAGAATAAACTCCTGCAGCCTTTTTTTTATTTGATTATTAAAATATATACCGCGTTACGAGATGACACATACGCAGAGGCGCTGACCACTTACCTATTTGTTATGGTGTATTCACCTAGTTGTTGTGCTTGCGGGGGTTGAGCTCTGCTCTTTCGGCCCGCCTCTCAACTGTCAATCAACCAACTGTTTGTAACTAATTTTTTTTCACACCCACACCCCCCAGGAAGTAGCCCGTAACAGTTGTCTAACTCATAGGTACCTATTTACTGCTATGTAACAGGAACATCAGGGTGAAAGAAACTCTGCCCATTTGTTTCTGCCGGCCTCGGGAATCGAACCCCGGTCCACATGACTACGTATGAAGGGAGATTGCTGACCCATCACAGGTCAGGAGCTGGTGGCAGAGGGTGATACTATGGGCCATTCTCAAGGCTACCCAACGTTAATGCAGTGACTAATGCCATCTAGTGGAGAGGTTAACAGTATCTTGTCGATCATTCATTATATGAAACCATCTTGTCAATCATGCAGTATCAGATGATGGTAAACAAAACTGCTGTGAGAATGTTTATTCAAGCATTTTGTGAGCAATCGATAGCAGTTTGACCAGACCACACACTAGAAGGTGAAGGGACGACGACGTTTCGGTCCGTCCTGGACCATTCTAAAGTTGATTCTCAAGTAGAATCGACTTGAGAATGGTCCAGGACGGACCGAAACGTCGTCGTCCCTTCACCTTCTAGTGTGTGGTCTGGTCAA
Source organism: Procambarus clarkii (assembly GCF_040958095.1). Classification (NCBI taxonomy): domain Eukaryota; kingdom Metazoa; phylum Arthropoda; class Malacostraca; order Decapoda; family Cambaridae; genus Procambarus; species Procambarus clarkii. The sequence goes on from NC_091238.1 coordinate 14,671,407, forward strand.
ATTACTTTAGCCACGTTATTGTGACTCATCGCCTGCAAATCGATAGCAGTGTTCTGCACGCTCTATCGAATGGCTCGTCCTGTTGTTCATTTGCACTACATCTGCCTTCTTCCAATGGGAGGAATACCTTGTGCTAGACAGAGTTTCTAGAGGCGAGTAAGAGATGCTTTTAGCAGGTTCGGATAACTAGGCCGGCCTTGTTTGACCCCATTACTTTAGGTCGAGTGATTTAAGGAGGTGGGTTAATTGACTTCATCTTAATAATACTGATGATAAGTATGCCAGTGTGGTTGATTTAGACTGAGGACATATGGAGGAGGTTCTTCTCGATTACGGACCAGTATTTTAATAGGAAAATGGTGACAGTAAGCCACATCCTCTCTTTCGAAAGAGAGGATGTGGCTTACTCCCCACTCCTCCCACCTTTTAATTTAATTTTAATTTTGCCCTGAGGGGCGAGTTTATTGGGCAGCGCCACTCATCCTGAGAGTGGACACACCGCCATAGTGACATTATTGGGCAGCGCCACCCATCCTATGCGTGTACACACCGCCATAGCAGCATTGTACAATGCTGCTATGGCGGTGTGTACACGTACAATAGGAAGAAAATACCCCACAATAGGAAGAAACCCCGCTGGGTTGTGCTACCAACAGCATCTTCCCTACCCACTATCCTCCAGTGCTGAGCCAACACTATGCACATCTTCACCGTCCAATTCCTAACAACTTATATATGCATTTAAATCATATAAATATATATATTTTTTTACCTTAGTCGCCCTGCCCTCTGCCCCCTCGCAGCCTCCCCACACTCCTCCACAATGGTCTCCATCTCCCCAATCGAGTCATCTCAAAAATTTGCATCATCTGCATAGGAGACAAATTGCGAAAAAGATTGTAGAGGTGAAGAGAGGATGGTAGGAGAGGAATTTTGATGCTTTGGATGTCCCCCTGGGAGGGATGGCCCCCGTGGGAGGATTGGGCCCCCCCCAGTGTGTGGGATGCCGCCCCCCCCCCGGTGGGATGGATGGCCCCCTCCCCTGGAATGGTTGGCCTCGGGGGTGGCTGGGATGCTTAAGTAACATAAATATTAAGGTGTTTGAATGTCTCCTAAGCTGTCGCATTTTTAACGGATTGATGGAATTAGAAATTCGACATGTTTGGAGAGAGGCCGGAGTGAAGGTGTTGGTGAGTGGAGTGACTGTCATCTGTGTCTACTCTCACTTCTGTAGTCCCGTGCAGGGTTCATGAGGGTCGAGTTGCCTCATGTCTTGCTCCGTGGGCCTGTCTGCCTCTCTGTATGCCTCCGTGGGCCTGTCTGCCTCTCTGTCTGCCTCCGTGGGCCTGTCTGCCTCTCTGTCTGCCTCCGTGGGCCTGTCTGCCTCTCTGTCTGCCTCCGTGGGCCTGTCTGCCTCTCTGCCTGTCTGTCTCTACCTACCTACCTTCCTCTACCTGCCTGCCTTTTTTATTACTCTTCCGTTTCCTTCGTCTCATTCTTTTCACTCTTATTCTTCTTAGTTCTCTTCCTCCATCTCCTCTTCCACAACTCTGGAGAGAGACGGAACAGTAGGGACATGATCACAACATACAATATACCAAGGGGGAATAGACAAGATGGACAAGGACACCCTCTTTATATAATGAAAAAAATAAATAGTGGAAAACAAATGAATCGAAGGAATGTAAGGAAATACTCATACCCTGTACTGGAGGTCAACAAGTGGAATGTTCTGAAAGAAGCAGCTGCGGAAGCCACCTCCATCCACAACTTTATGACATCAGATTCAGCAAAACATTCGGATATCGGGACCGATAAATTAAAACGCAATAGGTTCAGCAAAGTTATTGTGGGCAGCACAGTGTTGCATGGGCCGCGGGAGCTGGCCGGCCGAGTGGACAGCACGCTGGACACGTGATCCTGTGGTCCCCGGTTCGATCCCGGGCGCCGGCGAGAAACGATGGGCAGAGTTTCTTTCACCCTATGCCCCTGTTACCTAGCAGTAAATAGGTACCTGGGAGTTAGTCAGCTGTCACGGGCTGCTTCCTAGGGGTGGAGGCCTGATCGAGGACCGGGCCGCGGGGACACTAAAGCCTCGAAATCATCTCAAGATAACCTCAAGTTGGGTACTTAAACTACTTGCTTCAGCGATACTAATAGGCAATTTGATTCTGCCTATTAGTATCGCATGTTTATGACTGGTGCCTAACCAATATTCACTTAAGATCAATTTGAAATAGTTAAGGAGAGTTCTCTTCGTTTTATGGATTTACAAAATTGTTATATTCCCCCTTTTTTGTCTTTCATCTGTATATATATCATATATTCATTCGGTCGGTGATCTTCAAAATGATGTAACTTCGTTAGGAAGATCGTTAATGGTTGAGATCAGTTGGCCAAGTGTCTGGACGGAGTGGCGTTGCATACCTGAGGTCTTGTCTAGTGTGAACCCTTCGCTCGACAAGGTTACTTCAAGGACATCTTCCACGTGTTGGCCACACCCTGTACACCCCACGTCTTGCACACGGCTCTCTCGTCCCTGTCACCATCACCCCTCACCCGTGCCACACCATTCTCTCTCGCCTAGCCTCTAGCTCAATCCACATGACTATTGCGCCTCACCCGTCACATTGGGTGAGGCGCCACACCCTCCCATAAAGCCACACCATCACATAATACCACACTATCCCCTCAGGTGTGGCGCGACGCTCACACTGTTCCCAACGACAACTTCCACCCACTCTTCCTCCTCGTGTCTGCCTCGCATTATGGTTTTTAATCTCCAACGTGACCACCTTAACCTGTTCCCAGGTAAGCTTTCCTGTTTGTCCGGACTCTTGTGGCCGACCCCCCGCATGTGGGTTTGTGGTGGGGCCCCCACCACCAGGCGGCGCCACCGGGGAGCCTAGCGTCATTAGAAGGCGGTAATATATCTTGGATGGTTCTGTATGGTTGCCCCCTGACGTTCACAGACTTTCCTTTTGGTACTGGGGCTTGTGGCTATACCACCCGCGGGGCGAGGCACCTGGGGATAGATTATTTATCAACTAGGAAGTATACTTTGGTCCTGAATACACTTGGTGGTGTGTATATCTAGTGTGTGGAGTAGGGGTACACCTGGGTGCATAAATCGGGCGCGTGGGACGTCATACACCTGTCGTTGTATGAGCTTGTTGTATTGTTGTGTCTGTCACCTCCTCCCACTCCTCAGGGATTATACGTGTCTGCGGAACCTTCCAGAAACTTGATTTGTAAGGTTGGTGGGGAAGGGGGGGGGGATTGTGAGCGCTGTGCTGAGAGCACAGCGAGTTTGTGCACGCTCGCTCAAGCCTCTCACTCGCTCAAGTCCCTCTCGTGTGTTTATCCTTCACACTCAACAAAATGTCTGCTTCAAGGTGTGTTTACAAAAAAAAATTAAAACACAAAAAAAGCTGCTCGCGGCAACGTAATAGTAAATTTAATGAATTTGTTTTCATGACGTTTGATATTTATTGATAAGTATTTCGATGGACTTACTATAACACGAGAAATATAAATATATATATATATATATATATATATATATATATATATATATATATATATATATATATATATATAATACATAATGTGTGTGTGTATTACGAAAATAAACACGTGATTAAAAATGTGACAGTGTCAGACCACGGAGGAAAATTGAAACAGGAATTTCCTTAAGTACTTTCGTATGTTAATACATCTTCAGAAGGAGTCAAAGATGAAGACTCCTTCTGAAGATGTATTAATATACGAAAGTACTTAAGGAAATTCCTGTTTCAATTTCCCTCCGTGGTCTGACACTGTCACATTTTTAATCACGTGTTTATTTTCGTAATACACACACACACTATATATATTATATATAATGTAGTATGTTTGTGTCGTTTGTAGGGGCAGAAAGAGATTTCAACGCGACGCTGTGTGTTCTGCTAAGCTGGCGGAGTTTTCTTGACTGGAGAAAACTTAGGTGGCATGTGCGTGTGTGTGTGTGCGTGCGTGTGTGCGCACGCGTGTGTGTGGGCGAAGCAGAACGGGACAGAGTGAAGAGTTTTGGAAGTGTTGTCAGGGTTCCAGGAGCCAGCGTGCCGGACGGTACCAGTCACCTGTGGGCCGCCCCCGACCACCACCACCGGCTTTCTTTACTCACTTCGCCATCTCCCACTTCATTTCGCCCCTTTTTTTTACTTTACGCTGCTACCTCTATCTACAAACCCAACTAATAATCTAGTCGCGAAAGTAAGGGAGAAAGTACGTTAGCATGAGGGGGAATTGTAAAAGTTTTTAAGCTGGCTGACAACAAAAGTTCCAGCGTGTGTGTGTGTTAGTAAGCTCGCTGAGTGGGACGCTCACCTCTGCGCATGCGCGGCTGGTGCGAGTCCGGGCTTCCAGACAACTTCTTGGTCAGTCGTAACCCATACGCAGTTTGGGGGAGATGTGCTGGTGAATTTTTAGTGGAACATTAAATGAAAATGTGTTATACATCGTGGCTTTCTTTATTTTTACTATGTGTGAGCGTACCTTCGTGCCGGGTGTTGGGACAAATAATCCGAGATGAAGACAGAGGATCGCACGTTCTAGCAGGTGGGTGGAAGGATATGTTTGGTGTACCTGTAAAGGGAGGGAGGGGGTGGTACCTCTCTCTCTCTCCCCCTTTCCCCCCTTTGGCCTCTCAGGTGCTCTACCCTCCCCCCTTTACCCCCTCCTACCCTTCCCTTTCCTCTATCTACCCTCCAATTCCCTCCATCTATTGTGTTTTCTCTTTACTGACAAGTTTGCAGGCTATTTAAGACTTGTTGCATAGAGTTGGTCCTATGGTATGAACCATATATATATATATATATATATATATATATATATATATATATATATATATATATATATATATATATATATATATATATATATATGACAATGTCAGACCACGGAGGAAAATGAAACAGGAATTTCCTTAAGTACTTTCGTATATTAAATACATCTTCAGAAGGAATACCATTCCTTCTGAAGATGTATTTAATATACGAAAGTACTTAAGGAAATTCCTGTTTCATTTTCCTCCGTGGTCTGACATTGTCACATTCTTAATCACGTGTTTATTTTCGTGATATACACACACACACACACACACACACATATATATATATATATATATATATATATATATATATATATATATATATATATATATATATATATATATAATATAACTGAAAACTCACACCCCATATATAGTCCTGGGGACCATTCAGGCTTGTTTGCATATATATAATATATATATTTGTGGTTAGTTGACTTAAAGGAATTCACTGTGAGTCGAGATGCAAACGTCTTTAATAAGAAAGTTAAGACGTTGGGAAGGTTAGTTTGTGTAGGAATGTGTGGGGGGGGGGGGGGGGTTGCCAGCCTTTGGACATTTGTACAGGTGACCATTTTGACAAAAGGGTGTCTGGGTGTTTTGGCCAGGGTTGACGACCATTATGGTAGGGTGGGGGCCATTATGGCAGGGTGACGACCATTATTGGCAGAATGACGACCATTATGGCAGGTCGAGGACCATTATGGCAGGTCGAGGACCATTATGGCAGGTCGAGGACCATTATGGCAGGTCGAGGACCATTATGGCAGGGCGACGACCATTATGGCAGGGCGACGACCATTATGGCAAGGTGACGACCATTATGGCAAGGTGACGACCATTATTGGCAGGGCAACTACCATTATTGGCAGGGTGACGACCATTATTGGCAGGGTGACGACCATTATGGCAGGGTGACGACCATTATGGCAGGGTGACGACCATTATTGGCAGGGAAACTACCATTATTGACAGGGTGACGACCATTATTGACAGAATGACGACCATTATTGGCAGAATGACGACCATTATTGGCAGGGTGACTACCATTATGGCAGGGCCAGGACCATTATGGCAGGGTGACGACCATTATTGGCAGGGCGACGACCATTATTGGCAGGGCGACGACCATTATTGGCAGGGCGACGACCATTATTGGCAGGGCGACGACCATTATTGGCAGGGCGACGACCATTATTGGCAGGGCGACGACCATTATGGCAGGGTGACGACCATTATGGCAGGGTGACGACCATTATGGCAAGGTGACGACCATTATTGGCAGGGCGACTACCATTATTGGCAGGGCGACGACCATAATGGCAGGGTGACGACCATTATGGCCGGGCGACGACCATTATTGGCAGGGCGACGACCATTATTGGCAGGGCGACTACCATTATTGGCAGGGCGACGACCATTATTGGCATGGGTGACGACCATTATTGACAGAATGACGACCATTATTGGCAGGGCGACGACCATAATGGCAGGGTGACGACCATTATGGCCGGGCGACGACCATTATCAGCAGGGCGACGACCATTATTGGCAGGGTGATGGCCATTATTGGCAGGGTGATGGCCATTATTGGCAGGGCGACTACCATTATTGGCAGGGCGACTACCATTATTGGCAGGGTGACGACCATTATGGCCGGGCGACGACCATTATTGGCAGGGTGATGGCCATTATTGGCAGGGTGACGACCATTATGGCCGGGCGACGACCATTATTGGCAGGGTGATGGCCGTTATGGCAGGGCGATGACAATTATTGGCAGGGCGACGACCATTATGGCTGGGTGACTAATATTATTGGCAGGGTGATGGCCATTATTGGCAGGGCGACGACCATTATTGGCAGGGCGACGACCATTATTGGCAGGGCGACGACCATTATTGGCAGGGCGACGACCATTATTGGCAGGGCGACTACCATTATTGGCAGGGTGACGGCCATTATGGCAGGGCGACGACCATTATTGGCAGGGCGACTACCATTATTGGCAGGGCGACGACCATTATGGCCGGGCGACGACCATTATTAGCAGGGCGACGACCATTATTGGCAGGGTGATGGCCATTATTGGCAGGGCGACTACCATTATTGGCAGGGCGACGACCATAATGGCAGGGTGACGACCATTATGGCCGGGCGACGACCATTATTGGCAGGGTGATGGCCATTATGGCAGGGCGATGACAATTATTGGCAGGGCGACGACCATTATGACAGGGTGCCGACCATTATGGGTGGGTGACTAATATTATTGGCAGGGCGACGACCATTATTGGCAGGGCGACGGCCATTATTGGCAGGGCGACGGCCATTATTGGCAGTGCGACGGCCATTATTGGCAGGGCGACGGCCATTATTGGCAGGGCGACGACCATTATTGGCAGGGCGACGACCATTATTGGCAGGGCGACGACCATTATTGGCAGGGCGACGACCATTATTGGCAGGGCGACGACCATTATTGGCAGGGTGATGGTCATTATGGCAGGGCGACTACCATAATGGCCGGGCGACTACCATAATGGCCGGGCGACGACCATAATGGCCGGGCGACGACCATAATGGCCGGGCGACGACCATTATGGCCAGGGTGGCGACCATTATGGCCAGGGTGGCGACCATAATGGCCGGGCGACGACCATAATGGCCGGGCGACGACCATTATGGCCAGGGTGGCGACCATTATGGCCAGGGTGGCGACCATAATGGCCGGACGACGACCATAATGGCCGGGCGACGACAATAATGGCCAAGATGACTATTATGGTCAGCTTGGTGTGTTTAAGTAAAGTGCCTACCAGCTTCAGTCATTTTTCTAAATAGTTAACACGTTTTTTGTTTTAGTCGTATCCAAAGCCATGCTTTATGAATTAGAAACTGAATATTAGTTATTTGTTTTGGAGTTTAAATGTTTTTAATAAAGACTATTAAAGTTTTTAATTATTTTTTTTAAAGGATATGAAAGAATATTAGTTTATTTCCTTGGTAAGATAGGAGTGGTTGGTGGGTGTTTAAATTAGTTCTTGGGGAAGGTGGGGGAGGATACTAATCTTTGTTGTGTACTGTTTGGGGGCCCCTGGTGTGTGTGGTTTGGGGGGGGGAGGGCTGACGTGTATTGGGGGTTGTGTGGGGGGGGGCATGGCTTATAGGTTGTGTGGAAGACGTGATATGTATTGTGGGTAGTGTGTGGGCCCTGGTGTTTATTGTGTGTGGGGGTCCTGGTGTGTATATGTGGGGGTGGTGTGTGGGGCCCTGGTGTGTATTGTGGGGTGGTGGGTGGGCCCCTGTTGTGTATTGTGGGTTTGGGGGCTGGCGTGTATGTGCGTTGTATTGGGCTGGGGGGGGCGTAGGCGCGTACTGTAGGTTGTGTGGAGGGCCTGGGCGCGTATTGTAGGTTGTGTGGAGGGCCTGGGCGCGTATTGTAGGTTGTGTGGAGGGCCTGGGCGCGTATTGTAGGTTGTGTGGAGGGCCTGGGCGCGTATTGTAGGCTGTGTGGAGGGCCTGGGCGCGTATTGTAGGTTGTGTGGAGGGCCTGGGTGCGTATTGTGGGTTGTGTGGAGGGCCTGGGCGCGTATTGTGGGTTATGGGGTTCGCGCGCGTACAAAAACAAGGGAGCCTCGTGGCAACAACATGGTTCACACGTGTAACAAAGTTACAGCAATGTTTTAAGTTTGCATTAAAGCTGTGGGTTATTTTGTACTTGCGAGAAGGATTTGTATGTTTTATATAATACGACCGTGCTGAAAGGTTCCTTTTCACTACCACTGATAAGAAATAGGGAAACTACAGAAGGCCTTGCCCTATTTATATCCACCCAACCTCATCCGTGTAGCTGTAAGCATACTCTTTTAAAGACGAACATTAGGTCTTGTTACATAGCATGGAATTGGTGGCTGTATTTATAGATATATTGCTTATATTGGTAAGGACGTTGATGCTTGGGCATCTTGAAGGGGCAGCCCGATCTCTATTTGTTATTCCCAAAACACAGCTGTTTTTTCCTAGCCAGAAATGTGTGAACTCAAGCAAAGCCCCTAATATACCGAGGCCGATGCATACAGTATGTCAGTATTATGTTGCTTTAGTTTGTAGTAATACGTCTCATTTGTAACGGATTGGTTGATAACGTAAAAAAAAGAAAAATGTGCCGTGTTAGGTGAGAGAGAGAGAGAGAGAGAGAGAGAGAGAGAGGACGGGTTGGTGTGTGTGTGTGGGAGACGCCACCGGTCTCTGGAGCTCGGTCATTGACTGCCCTCCCTCACTCCCTTCCCTCCTGCTGCTGCTTGAACCGCCGTGCAACAGGTAGAATGTAGCGTTCTTTGTTGCACATGACTCGTGTATTTAGGAGGATTTAAAAATACTCCATTTTATTGCCGTAGGGCATTCGTGAACCGTCATAACACGGTACAGCACCTAGGAGTAAAATTCATAGCTACATTTTTGAGGTACCGGTTGGTAGTTCGCCTGTGCCGTGTGAAACTTAATTACGAAATCGCCTTTCGCTGCGTCCTGTTAATTGCTTTAACTTGGTCACGATAGTGTAGAAACTTTCAAGGAATGAAATTGCTCGGCAAAAGGTCCAAAAGTAATTTCAAACTTCAATTGACATGACGTAACTCGTTTCTTTTTTTTCCCCCAAACTTGGGCTTCACCTACAGTCTAGTTGCTAGGGCTCATCGTGGAGCTAACTTACCATACTTCTTAATTCGAGATTACTTTAAGGTGGTTCAAAGGATTAACGTTGCAATTGCCCCGGGCGCTGACCAGGCCGTCTGGTTGGTGGTCTGGTCAATCAGGCTGTTGGACATCACTGCTCGCAGTCTGACTACAGGCGAGTTGGAATCATTCGTGAAAATGTTTTAATAATTAAACTGAACAGCACAAAAGTGTTCGCTCACACACACCTTGAAATAATATAAACTGCTGGAGCGGAATGTGTTTTCATAGCCCTGGGGCCGGATTCAGGAAGGTACTTACGAAGGTTTTTCCTCTTGGCTAAGAGCGTTTTCCGTCTTAGCGCCTTCGTGGCGGCTACGTCCGTATTCAATTAACTACCCTAAGTGGAAAAACCTTCGTAAGTTCATTCCGGGATTTAAGTGTGGTTTCGACCACTCGTAGCTTTACGTAAACTGGATATAAGTCATTTTTTCTCTACTACATAACTGGGATCGATTTATGATATTGGAACATGACCAAAATATTATAGCTGGTGAATCTAGTGAAGAGGAATCCTTCGCGTTAGTTATATATGCATTCTCTGCTTGAAACTTGAAGTAAATATGTGTTTGATAGTAGAATTAGTTTTATAATAGCAAGATATTATACCAGTAGTTATTAAGTAAATAAACACTGGTGAACATGAAATATGAGAGAAGGTGATGAGCCCTGCCTGATGGGATCATTTACTATCACCAAATGCCCCTGTTCACCTAGTAGTAAGGGTGTACCTTAGCTATACATACCCATTTCTAATTTATTTAGTTTGGTTTTATTTTGAAATTAAATCTGGGTGAGACATAAAATAAAAATATGCTGCACAAATGATGTTAGGTAAGGAAAAGGGTAAAAATGTCAAAAACTTTATTCATTGAATACTTAAAGCTATAATTATGACTATATAGATTATTAAAAAAGAGAGAGGGAAGCAGGGGTCCAAGACCTCTTCCTGTTATACAATTTGGGTGTGGAACAAGTAATTATCAAAAGAAGGCACCATGCCGGGAAGGCTATGTAGCAGTAAGGCAGTGAGGTGAGGCAGCTACTTATTTGAGAAATGCTTATTTTATTTACCTTATAAACTGAGGCAACTTATTTTATTTGAGGAATACTCAGCTGATTCCTCTACATTTAGCATGGAACAAATTTGTGTCCAAGACCTCTTCCTGTTACTCAATTTGGCTGTGTGTAACCAAACTAGAAGTGCTCTACAAATCAAGGGACCCAGAATGTGGAATGACCTCCCGAATCATGTCAAAGGCTGTACCTCTCTCAACCAGTTTAAGAATTAAACCAAGTACTGCCTAATTAACTCCATGTAACCTAACTTACCTCCTAAATGTCAACCCATGTCTTGCTATTTTTTAAACAACGCTGTTCACCAACATGTGCAATTACTGATTTATGCTATGTTAACCCCCTTTTTGTATTTTTTATTCCTTCTTCCAACACAATTTATACCTAATCCCGATTACTATTAAATTTTAGTCTGTGTTTTTTTTTCCCCCACACCTTGCCCGAAATGCTATGAGTATTAGTGGCTTTAGGTATTGTATGTACTAGCTCTGTCTATAAATCCAACATTATGTTTGTAAATCAACTGTATGTACTTTTCCTGAATAAAAAATAAATAATAAATACATTTTAATCAGTAAGTATTAAAAGAAGGCACCAAGCTGGGAAGGCTATGTAGCACGATTGTGTGTAACAATAAACCAAATTTTTTTTAACAAATAACGCACCTGTATGGGAAAACAAATCCTGTCAGCTGTAAAAATATTGATGCAGTTATTTAAATGAAAAATATAATGAAAGAAATATTACTGGTTTATTTTTATCCTATCTTTTTGTACTGTACAGTATATCCAAGGAAGTGAAAAATTGAGACATAATGCACAATTTAATGAATGATTAGCATGGATTAGCAGTTCAAAAGAAATATGACTTGTATTACATATCAACCTGAGATCTTAATGATCCATGGTCAACATGATTTAATAAGGATAATACAGTACTGTATTTGTAATAATACAAACTATAATTTAAAATCTTTATTACTGATTTTTTTTATTAAGAAGATTAGGTATACACAGCAATGTGCTGCTACCCTATTCTATATGGAATATTACACAGTGTAGATAAAAAACTAGCTATAAGTTTATCTAATACTCCCATCTCACAGGATGGTTAGACATACTGTACATGGAATCAATTTAGAAAATACCAGCCTCAATACAAAAAACAAATCAACTCTGACTAAACAATTCTAAGCAATTTTCACAAGAGGTAAGCACTGAATCATGGAAACATTATATTATAATTACTCTTACCAGTTTCTACAAAACTCCTCTCAAACAATGTATTTTTAAACATGTTTAGGTATACACAGCAATGTGCTGCGTCCCTATTCTGTATAAAGGACCACACAGTGTAGATCAAAAACCAGCTACAAGCTCACCCAACATCCTCACCTCACAGGATGGCCAGTCATACATGGAATTAGGAGAGAACAAAATACTTAATGCTGATCTATTAGCCTCCACTGGCAAAATTTGGGTGCAGCACAAGAATATCTTCCAATATTCCTCAGTGTATGAAGTAATTACAGAGCTCAAAATACCTCATACCATTTGGTATGACGTCACTGATAACAAGACAATCACAGATATAGTGTTGGAGAGTATGTTCTCTCAAGTAGGACTGAAAACAGATGTTTTTTTTTCCACCAAGAGGGCTATAAACCCATGGAACCGCGTACCCGCTGAAGCCGTAAATGCCAAATTCCAGCTAAAAATTATCATTAAGACAATTGGCGGGCCCTTTAACAAGCCGCCGGCTTTCTGTCCTCTTCGAGGTCACTAGATAGTTAGTGGGCCTTGGGTAAATTCAGTAAATATATACAATAATTGTCAGCGCATCTTCCGAGCAACAAGGACAGCTACACAGTATCTCTTAGAATTACGTAAGTAAACAACAAATGTAACATATTTGTTTACTACAATGTCGGTGCTGGCTGTAGAAGTTAAAAAAACATTGTTTTACTTCGAAATATACTAATTTTATAAGAAAATTCGACGTAAATAGGAGGCAGTAGAGCTCCGATAAGCCAGCACTAAATCTTCAATATGAAGAATGTTGCTGCTCTCTGATTGGCCAAACGAAATACAGTAGTGACCTCTATCGGCACGCAGGTGAACCAACAATTTTCTTCCTAAGTATACCTTATTGAATCGCACCTAAGCATCTTCTTAGGGCGCACTTAGGAACCTTCGTAGCAAACCCACTTACAAAGAAATACACAGAGCTTCCTGAATCTAGGTCTTGGATAGGAAGCTCAGTTGACCGTACTAGACCCACCGCTCCTGTGCCAGGTAAGTCCACTACGGGCTCACCATAGCCCGTGCTATTTGGAACTTGTTCAGAGTAGCTGAATCTATAACAACAACAAACACATGATCGCACTAGTGTGTGGGGATGCAGTCTATCCTCCTAAAGTTAAAGTACTAATAGTAACTATTTAATCGAAAGTACCAGTATGTAGTGATGGACCACTAGATAGCTGACTTGTATTATTGAATTTGGTCAAACTGGTAACTTAATTTTTTTGTTACTGCCACATATTTATGACCTAACCTCTCCTAGCAATCTAAGGTCTCATACATGTGCTGTACTAATAATTTAAGTATGGATTTTAGACACATTTTATCCCAGGTATAACTGACACAGGTATACATGTTAGCTCGGTACACCTGTGTCAGTTCAGCATCCTGAAGAAGTCTCATTCCGGACGAAACGTCGAACAATACAACTGTAAAGATTAAGTGATCTAGTGTTTCTTCACCCTCCAGATAATAGAAGATATTTGCATAGAAGGGAAAATATCAGTGAAAAGTAACAAGTCACAATGCTGTTGTGTTTATTTTTTTATTTTTTTTTTTTGACGTATTAAGAGAAAACCTGCTCCCAATATATATATATATATATATAGACATATTTTATTAAATATGACCGAAAAAGTAAGATTAATAATTCTAACACGAATTTTCTCAATCTTTCGTACATTATGCTTCACTGTTGGAGGTAAATGAAAAATCACTTCTCCAAAATTCATTTTTATTTCTAGTAATAAAACTAGAAATAAAAATGAATTTTGGAGAAGTGATTTTTGATTTACCTCCAACAGTGAAGCATAATGTACGAAAGATTGAGAAAATTCGTGTTAGAATTATTAATCTTACTTTTTCGGTCATATTTAATAAAATATGTCTACAGGAAAGACTGCTACCAAAATATACTAATATATATATATATATATATATATATATATATATATATATATATATATATATATATATATATATATATATATATATATATATATTAGTATATTTTGGTAGCAGTCTTTCCTGTAGACATATTTTATTAAATATGACCGAAAAAGTAAGATTAATAATTCTAACACGAATTTTCTCAATCTTTCGTACATTATGCTTCACTGTTGGAGGTAAATCAAAAATCACTTCTCCAAAATTCATTTTTATTTCTAGTCTGACGCGACACGGGCGCGTTTCGTAAAACTTATTACATTTTCAAAGACTTCACAAATACACAACTGATTAGAACTTACGTATCTCTGCTATTATATCTACATTTGAGTGAGGTGGGAGGGATGATGTGGCATATAGTGATGTGGCATTAACACAAGACAAACATGAGGGGATATTAATAGGGTATTAAAAGTATCAACACAAGACAGAACAGAAACAATGGGTATTGAATAGAAGTGTTTGTAGAAAGCCTATTGGTCCATATTTCTTGATGCTTCTATATTGGAGCGGAGTCTTGAGGTGGGTAGAATATAGGTGTGCAATAATTGGCTGTTGATTGCTGGTGTTGACTTCTTGATGTGTAGTGCCTCGCAAACGTCAAGCCGCCTGCTATCGCTGTATCTATCGATGATTTCTGTGTTGTTTACTAGGATTTCTCTGGCGATGGTTTGGTTATGGGAAGAGATTATATGTTCCTTAATGGAGCCCTGTTGCTTATGCATCGTTAAACGCCTAGAAAGAGATGTTGTCTTGCCTATATACTGGGTTTTTTGGAGCTTACAGTCCCCAAGTGGGCATTTGAAGGCATAGACGACGTTAGTCTCTTTTAAAGCGTTCTGTTTTGTGTCTGGAGAGTTTCTCATGAGTAGGCTGGCCGTTTTTCTGGTTTTATAGTAAATCGTCAGTTGTATCCTCTGATTTTTGTCTGTAGGGATAACGTTTCTATTAACAATATCTTTCAGGACCCTTTCCTCCGTTTTATGAGCTGTGGAAAAGAAGTTCCTGTAAAATAGTCTAATAGGGGGTATAGGTGTTGTGTTAGTTGTCTCTTCAGAGGTTGCATGGCTTTTCACTTTCCTTCTTATGATGTCTTCGATGAAACCATTGGAGAAGCCGTTATTGACTAGAACCTGCCTTACCCTACAGAGTTCTTCGTCGACTTGCTTCCATTCTGAGCTGTGGCTGAGAGCACGGTCGACGTATGCGTTAACAACACTCCTCTTGTACCTGTCAGGGCAGTCGCTGTTGGCATTTAGGCACATTCCTATGTTTGTTTCCTTAGTGTAGACTGCAGTGTGGAAACCTCCGCCCTTTTCCATGACTGTTACATCTAGAAAAGGCAGCTTCCCATCCTTTTCCGTCTCGTAAGTGAAACGCAGCACGGAACTCTGCTCAAATGCCTCCTTCAGCTCCTGCAGATGTCTGACATCAGGTACCTGTGTAAAAATGTCGTCAACATACCTGCAGTATATGGCCGGTTTCAAGTTCATGTCGACTAAGACTTTTTGCTCGATGGTACCCATGTAGAAGTTTGCAAACAGGACACCTAGGGGAGAACCCATGGCGACCCCATCTACTTGCTTATACATGTGCCCATCCGGGCTCAAGAAGGGTGCCTCTTTAGTACAAGCTTGGAGTAGTTTCCTCAGAATACTTTCTGGCATGTCAAGAGGAGTACAGGCTGGATCACGATACACTCTGTCGGCTATCATTCCGATTGTCTCGTCCACAGGTACGTTGGTAAACAGCGATTCTACGTCCAACGAGGCTCTTATCCCTGTGGCCCGTGTGCCCCGCAGTAAGTCCACAAATTCCTTTGGAGACTTCAGGCTGAAGGCGCAAGGAACATAAGGAGTCAGCAGGCCGTTGAGTCGCTTCGCCAGTCTGTACGTGGGTGTGGGTATCTGGCTAATGATTGGCCGAAGTGGGTTTCCAGGCTTGTGCGTCTTGACATTTCCATACGCATATCCAGGTTTATATTCCCCAATGATCTTTGGCAGGTGGAGTCCGGATTTCTTGGCGTTCACAGTTTCGATCAGTTTGTTGACCTTTGCTTTTAATTCGGCTGTAGTGTCCTTCGTTACCCTTTGGAACTTAGTTTGGTCAGAGAGTATGATGTTCGATGTTGCTACAAACGCTACAAACGAGTGGAGAAATAGCAACATCGACCATAGTATCCGTACCCGCATTGAACAACACCTCGACATCCTCACAGAGCAACATCACCTCAGCACTGAAACAAGGATTATCAAGAAACTAACAACATTATATGGAGGACCTATGGCAATTCCACGACCAAGAGATGGCTTCCTGAACCTTGCAGGAATTAACCTCACTGAGGACCAAGTCACTCTCCTAAACCTGGGCATAAACTGTCATGTTATGTCCAGACCGAGTGAAATGGCCCGGAAAGTAGAGTTGGAAATTCTGTTGGACGACATATTCGACCTCGAGACACAAAAGAAGGTCACTACCAAAGATACCTTACAAGCAGAACTTATTGCAGAAGGAGGAAAGAATCGAGGCAACTACAGAAGCACCATACTGTCCCCCGAGCTTAAAGCGGCAGCTAAAAGCCTTCGTGAGAACAAGGAGATAGTTGTCAGGAGAGGTGACAAGTCGCCAATATATGTCATTCTTAAAAAAGACGAATATCTGGCGAAAATGAACATCATACTCTCTGACCAAACTAAGTTCCAAAGGGTAACGAAGGACACTACAGCCGAATTAAAAGCAAAGGTCAACAAACTGATCGAAACTGTGAACGCCAAGAAATCCGGACTCCACCTGCCAAAGATCATTGGGGAATATAAACCTGGATATGCGTATGGAAATGTCAAGACGCACAAGCCTGGAAACCCACTTCGGCCAATCATTAGCCAGATACCCACACCCACGTACAGACTGGCGAAGCGACTCAACGGCCTGCTGACTCCTTATGTTCCTTGCGCCTTCAGCCTGAAGTCTCCAAAGGAATTTGTGGACTTACTGCGGGGCACACGGGCCACAGGGATAAGAGCCTCGTTGGACGTAGAATCGCTGTTTACCAACGTACCTGTGGACGAGACAATCGGAATGATAGCCGACAGAGTGTATCGTGATCCAGCCTGTACTCCTCTTGACATGCCAGAAAGTATTCTGAGGAAACTACTCCAAGCTTGTACTAAAGAGGCACCCTTCTTGAGCCCGGATGGGCACATGTATAAGCAAGTAGATGGGGTCGCCATGGGTTCTCCCCTAGGTGTCCTGTTTGCAAACTTCTACATGGGTACCATCGAGCAAAAAGTCTTAGTCGACATGAACTTGAAACCGGCCATATACTGCAGGTATGTTGACGACATTTTTACACAGGTACCTGATGTCAGACATCTGCAGGAGCTGAAGGAGGCATTTGAGCAGAGTTCCGTGCTGCGTTTCACTTACGAGACGGAAAAGGATGGGAAGCTGCCTTTTCTAGATGTAACAGTCATGGAAAAGGGCGGAGGTTTCCACACTGCAGTCTACACTAAGGAAACAAACATAGGAATGTGCCTAAGTGCCAACAGCGACTGCCCTGACAGGTACAAGAGGAGTGTTGTTAACGCATACGTCGACCGTGCTCTCAGCCACAGCTCAGAATGGAAGCAAGTCGACGAAGAACTCTGTAGGGTAAGGCAGGTTCTAGTCAATAACGGCTTCTCCAATGGTTTCATCGAAGACATCATAAGAAGGAAAGTGAAAAGCCATGCAACCTCTGAAGAGACAACTAACACAACACCTATACCCCCTATTAGACTATTTTACAGGAACTTCTTTTCCACAGCTCATAAAACGGAGGAAAGGGTCCTGAAAGATATTGTTAATAGAAACGTTATCCCTACAGACAAAAATCAGAGGATACAACTGACGATTTACTATAAAACCAGAAAAACGGCCAGCCTACTCATGAGAAACTCTCCAGACACAAAACAGAACGCTTTAAAAGAGACTAACGTCGTCTATGCCTTCAAATGCCCACTTGGGGACTGTAAGCTCCAAAAAACCCAGTATATAGGCAAGACAACAACATCTCTTTCTAGGCGTTTAACGATGCATAAACAACAGGGCTCCATTAAGGAACATATAATCTCTTCCCATAACCAAACCATCGCCAGAGAAATCCTAGTAAACAACACAGAAATCATCGATAGATACAGCGATAGCAGGCGGCTTGACGTTTGCGAGGCACTACACATCAAGAAGTCAACACCAGCAATCAACAGCCAATTATTGCACAACTATATTCTACCCACCTCAAGACTCCGCTCCAATATAGAAGCATCAAGAAATATGGACCAATAGGCTTTCTACAAACACTTCTATTCAATACCCATTGTTTCTGTTCTGTCTTGTGTTGATACTTTTAATACCCTATTAATATCCCCTCATGTTCTGTCTTGTGTTAATGCCACATCACCCCTCCCACCTCACTCAAATGTAGATATAATAGCAGAGATACGTAAGTTCTAATCAGTTGTGTATTTGTGAAGTCTTTGAAAATGTAATAAGTTTTACGAAACGCGCCCGTGTCGCGTCAGACTAGAAATAAAAATGAATTTTGGAGAAGTGATTTTTTATTTACCTCCAACAGTGAAGCGTAATGTACGAAAGATTGAGAAAATTCGTGTTAGAATTATTAATCTTACTTTTTCGGTCATATTTAATAATATATGTCTACAGGAAAGACTGCTACCAAAATATACTAATATATATATATATATATAATATATATATTTATATATATATTTTATTTATTTATTTATTTTGGAAACTATACATTTACATTATAAATAAACATTCCACCTAAGAATGCTCTCGGGCCACATGACAAGTTCACTCACGGAATCTTAGACCAAAACCGGTTTGAGGACGAGGGAGCATAATGGAATTAACGGGAGTGGGGGTAATTATTATCCTAGATTCCATTACTAAACTCATTAAACTACTAATTACATTCAGTAGTTGTTACATAACCACCCTGTAAACATAAACCGTAACTGTCTCTCTTTTCCCCTTGTTACAACTTGTAATAAAGTTGTTACATCTCGGCTTAACGTGTTTATGACGTATTAGAACGTTGTTACAACTTGCTATATTGGTTGTTATAACTGGTTAGGTGTTAAAACTTGTTTCAACGTTGTACCATCGTTGTAGTTTCGGTATGTGTTTAGCGGGCATGTTCTTCACATGAAGACCATATATAATCATTGTAAAATAAGGATATACAGTATATATAACTCGATTCTTATATAATATATATATATATATATTATATATAATATAATGGTACATATCAAATAAACCTCCCCGTTTCGTCCCTGACACAGAACACCGGCTAATCACTCGAGCCGGGAATTCTGTTTTATGGAAAATATGCAAAAACTAAACATACTACCCGAGCCCTTGCCAATTATGAAATATATTTAAATTTGTTATTAAAGTACAACCCGGTCAGTGATTGGGTAACTCTAGGATTAATTAGGCGATGGCACTCTGGCATTGTCAGTCTCATGGGTAGGCCAGAGACGCACCGTTGAATTAAACCAGCCCTCGGAGACTCAACAGATTCGTTCAGGCTGACTCGACTAAGACTTACCTTGCATCCCTGAGAAAAGCAACATCTTGGGGCTGACTCTTCAACTCGCCAACTTCACCTCCATGACTAGAAGACGCGTCATACCATAGCTCCACAACCCGACACCTAGATTACAGATAATCTTAGAAAATACTTTTTTTTCTTTTTATTAAATAATATATAAAGATCACATTTACATCAATTTACAAGGGAAAATACTACATTTATATCTATATTATATAAGACGATCATTGGTGTGGTGGTGGAGACTGACTCCATTCACAGTTTCAAATGTAGATATGATAGAGCCCAGTAGGCTCGAGAATCTGTTCACCAGATTAACAGTTAAGAGGCGGGACCAAAGAGCCAAAGCTCAACCCCCCGCAAGCACCACTAGGTGAGTACATACACCTTTTGCGTTTGCCGTAGTTCATAGACGGGACGTGTTCAAGCGTGAATTAGATGGGGCGTCCCACTTTTGTGAGAGTTGGCTTCTGTCTCTGATAGACCTCGGTTCATTATACTCGAGTTAAACATCAATCTCGTTTAACTTCACGTTCTTTGTCCAACATTCTTCGTTATATCTCAATGGTCCAGGCACTGTGACGAACTGAACGATAATATAAAATCAGATTATCTTATCAACGCGTGGTATTTGTATCTGCAGTATATACAGTATGGTGGAGGAACGTCCCGTCTATTGGTTCTCGATTACGCTCGTCAGGCACCAGGCGTCGCCTGTCGCATATTCCCCCCAAAACCCCTAACCGAGTTACTCTGTTTTCTTTCTTATGAAGACCGTCATTGAAGTGTGTACAGGCAGGAGGGAGTTTCCGTAATAAGACATTCGAGATTGGCACTAGTTGAGAGAAGTTGTGGTGTCATAAGCTCGCTCGCTAATATGTTGGATCAACTTGGGTATGGTTAGATCTGTCACATTACATAACTTCTGATTGTCAGAACCCTATATATCATTAGGTTAGGCTCGGTTAGATTGGTGTTTAGGTTAGGGTTGGGTTGGGTTGGTTTAAAAATCTGTTGAACCGTCCTGGGGTCGTAATGTGACTTAGTATCCAGCTCGTACACTGGCGGGCGTTGGCAGAGTGGCTCATGTTTACGCATTTTTTGTATTCATATGAATAATTTTTTTTTTTAGAGGATTGTTACGTAATCGTGTTGGGTATTTTGACACTATCGTAGGCCTAGAACAATTGCGATGTAAGCCAGTGTTGTTATAGTTTGTGTTCTTGCTTAACAAGGTAAGAATGAGTATTCTTTGCGTTATAGCCTAATATATCTACTATAACCTTATGTCTTATATTCGTATATATTTTTTGTTCTAGTTGTTACAGCTTATGTCAAGTTCATTATCGGGATATTTCTATGTTCAGTATTTTGTTTAGTAAAGCTGTTAATACATAAATAATGAAAATCCTGCATCCACGAAGGCTTGCATGATTAAAATTCATTGACGATAATATTCTGGGGATGGATGTGTTTTGTATTATGAATGAGAACTGCGCATCGTTGGCCGGTCTAACCACTGGCATAACAAGCCTGTGTTGAGGCTAGGAGGCTTGATATTCTGAGTGACCAGATGCAGCTGGTCTGATTGGTGGTGACAACTGCGGTCTCACTCTCCTCACGTCTGATTTTTTTTCTCTTCTTCGTCTGCTCACGTCAGTAACTTTTTGTCAATACTGTGGTGTTATCTTTCTGCTTCACCGCTCATTATTGTCTGAACTCCTTCCCCATCCTAGGTTAACTTTCTGAGCTTCCACTTGCAGTGTCGAAGTTAGCCAGTGAAGAGGACTTGCGCTGACAGTACTTTGTGTGTGTGTGTGTGATACCTGGTTGATGGGGTTTTGTGAGTTCTTCTACTCCCCAAGCCCGGCCCGAGGCCAGGCCTGACTTGTGAGAGTTTGGTCCGCCAGGCTGTTGCTTGGAGCGGCCCGCAGGCCCACATACCCACCACAGCCCGGTTGGTCCGGCACTCCTTGGAGGAATAAATCTAGTTTCCTCTTGATAATGTCCACGGTTGGACATTTTCACAAATTTTCCACAAATGTAAATGTGTTTTACACACACACACACACACACACACACACACACACACACACACACACACACACACACACACACACACACACACACACACACACACACACACAATGTATCGGAATGGAGAAATGTCACAAGTGGAGTACCACAGGGTTCAGTTCTTGCACCAGTGATGTTTATTGTGTACATAAATGATCTACCAGTTGGTATACAGAATTATATGAACATGTTTGCTGATGATGCTAAGATAATAGGAAGGATAAGAAATTTAGATGATTGTCATGCCCTTCAAGAAGACCTGGACAAAATAAGTATATGGAGCACCACTTGGCAAATGGAATTTAATGTTAATAAATGTCATGTTATGGAATGTGGAATAGGAGAACATAGACCCCACACAACCTATATATTATGTGAAATCTTTAAAGAATTCTGATAAAGAAAGAGATCTAGGGGTGGTTCTAGATAGAAAACTATCACCTGAGGACCACATAAAGAATGTTGTGCAAGGAGCCTATGCTATGCTTTCTAACTTCAGAATTGCATTTAATTACATGGATGGCGATATACTAAAGAAATTGTTCATGACTTTTGTTAGGCCAAAGCTAGAATATGCAGCTGTTGTGTGGTGCCCATATCTTAAGAAACACATCAACAAACTGGAAAAGGTGCAAAGGCATGCTACTAAGTGGCTCCCAGAACTGAAGGGTAAGAGCTACGAGGAGAGGTTAGAAGCATTAAACATGCCAAAACTAGAAGACACAAGAAAAAGAGGTGATATGATCACTACATACAAAATAGTAACAGGAATTGATAAAATCGACAGGGAAGACTTCCCGAGACCTGGCACTTCAAGAACAAGAGGTCATAGATTTAAACTAGCTAAACACAGATGCCGAAGAAATATAAGAAAATTCACCTTTGCAAATAGAGTGGTAGACGGTTGGAACAAGTTAAGTGAGAAGGTGGTGGAGGCCAAGACCGTCAGTAGTTTCAAAGCGTTATATGACAAAGAGTGCTTGGAAGACGGGACACCACGAGCGTAGCTCTCATCCTGTAACTACACTTAGGTAATTACACTTAGGTAATTACACTTAGGTAATTAAACTTAGGTAATTAAACTTAGGTAATTACACTTAGGTAATTACACACACACACACTCACACACACACTCACAGCTAGATTGGATACAGGGC
>NC_091238.1:14699191-14736691 GCF_040958095.1 Procambarus clarkii
TTAGGGACCATTCAAGCCTTACGCGTACACGTATGTACACACACACACACACACACACATATATATATATATATATATATATATATATATATATATATATATATAATATATATATATATATATATATATATATTATATATATATATATATATATATATATATATATATATATATATATATATATATATATATATATATAATCTCATGAGTGGTGGTGTAAGGGAAGTTGGTTGTCACGGTGTGGTTGATAAGTCTTGAGGTGTTTGCCGGCTGGTCTAAGACTCCTGCACCGGTCCTGCGAGCTGTTGTGTTGCCGTCCCAACTGAGTTGCCTTTATTTGGTCCAGCTGTGACATCTGTCGATTCAGTGTGGGATAGGTGGAGTGTGGCCTCGGCGCAGAGGGTGTGCCAGCGTATTGTGTGATGCGTCTTGAGGTGTTGTAAAGCCCAAGTACAAAATATTGGTTTGTGGAATGTTGGCAACTTTATGCTGTGTTCCAGAGCCTCTTTTGGTGGGAGTTACAAAGGACCGGTTTCCTCGTGTTGCTGGCAACGTTGGATTATTAAATAGTAGCTCTCCTGGACTCCCTCTTCCGAAGTGCCGAAGGATGATCGTGTAGGCGAATATAGCGTATGTGGGAGAGGGAGAGGGAGGGAGGGTTGAGGACCCCCAATCTTTTGCCTCTCCCTCGTTGCTGACTTCCCTCCCACCATCCTCCAATTCTTGCCCCCCAACCCCGCCCCCACACAGCACCCCCAGCCGCTCCTACAGGTGAATGACCGTGGCCGTAGCGGCACCACCACCACCACACACCTTCCAAACACCAGGTATCTTCACTCCCCGACGGTGACGCTCTCCTGCGCCTTCTGCTGGTGCAGTGCCTCCTTACACACACTCTCCAGATCTTGTGTCTATCAAGTGCGCATTGTTTCGAAAGGACGCTAAGGAAAAGCTAGTTGGTCGTGGTTTAGGAGACAACGACGGCGACAAAAGCCGGTAGACAGGGTTCGAGACCCCAGCTCAGCCTTGCCCTGCTTTCTGCTCGCTGGCTCTCACTCGCTCCCCACCTCTCTCCCCCTCACGCCCTTTTGACAGCCATTTGGCTTTTCTGTGTACATTTCCTGTCTTTTATTAGCCACTCTGGTGGCCCTCACACCCTTTCACTAGTTCGAGGTTCGTCTCAATCTGGCACTTTTGGGTATGTGTGGCTGGTAGGGGTGTTTTGGGTCAGATATTTGTGGCAGGTGTGGCGTCGAGAGTCGGGTTCCTGTGGCAGGTGTGGCGTCGAGAGCCGGGTACCTGAGGCAGGTGTGGCGTCGCGAGTCGTTAAGTTAAGGTCGATCCATCATTTGACCCTATGTCTTCACAGGTGTTTGTCCTCTGTTTCCTATCCTTCAACCTTCCTCTTTGCTCTGTGTGTGATAGCTATTTAATTAGGTCTCCCCTCTCTCTCTCTCTCTCTCTCTCTCTCTCTCTCTCTCTCTCTCTCTCTCTCTCTCTCTCTCTCTCTCTCTCTCTCTCTCTCTCTCTCTCTCTCTCTCTCTCTCTCTCTCTTTCTCTTTTTCATCCCAGGTTCGATCCCCTTCTTCCGTAGGACATCTCTTGTTTCACTAGGGTTGATAAGAACGAATGAATGAATTATCAGGGGGAAAGCGCCTAGCCATTACGACTATACAGCACTTGGAAGGAGTCAGCATAAGGATTTGGGATGGGACGGGGGGGGGGGGGGGGAAAGGAATAGTGCTCCCAACCGCTTGGACGGTCGGGGATTGAACGCCGACATGCATGAAGCGAGACCGTCAGAGATTCGCTAAGACACCACAGGAAGGTGGCGGGGGCTTCCATCGGGGACAGTGTCCGCGCAACCAACAGGTACTTTCATTCCAAGTGCCAGGGGGGAGGAGGTCTCTTGGATTACACCCTTCTCTCAGTGAAAGCCGCCGCGTGGTGCCACCTGCTGCCACCTGGCTGAGAGTAATAACAGAACAGTGTGTGCGCGCACCAGCTGTTGTCATGAAAGTGCGGCGGCGTCTGAACAGGCATTGTTTGGGGAACGTTTTTAGCGGCCTTTGTAGCTGCTGCAATATTGTGATTGAGCTGGGGCTGGCGGGGGCCGCCCCCGACCCTCCTTCTCCCTCCCTCTCTCAATATACTCAGCTTAGTGTACTCGACGGCTCTCTTATTTCTAGAGTGTACTGGAGCTAGCTTTATTGCCTGAGGTGTATTGGAGGAAGCATTACAGGCGACAATATATCATAGGAAGCTTTATAGCCGAAGATGTGTCTGCTATACTTACCTGAGGTACGTGCCTCGTTCTATAATATGAACGGCACGTGGCTCGTTCTGCACGTGTCCCAGCGTTCTGCACAATGAACGGCACGTGTCCCAGCGTTCTGCACAGTGAACGGCACGTGTCCCAGCGTTCTGCACAGTGAACGGCACGTGTCCCAGCGTTCTGCACAGTGAACGGCACGTGTCCCAGCGTTCTGCACAATGAACGGCACGTGTCCCAGCGTTCTGCACAGTGAACGGCACGTGTCCCAGCGTTCTGCACAGTGAACGGCACGTGTCCCAGCGTTCTACACAATGAACGGCACGTGTCCCAGCGTTCTACACAATGAACGGCACGTGTCCCAGCGTTCTGCACAGTGAACGGCACGTGTCCCAGCGTTCTGCACAGTGAACGGCACGTGTCCCAGCGTTCTACACAATGAACGGCACGTGTCACAACGTTCTACACAATGAACGGCACGTGTCCCAGCGTTCTGCACAGTGAACGGCACGTGTCCCAGCGTTCTACACAATGAACGGCACGTGTCACAACGTTCTGTCACCACTAGGATGGTGACACAAACGGCTTGTGACAGCTGGCAGAAACCATTTTGTTCTCGACTCTTTCTAACCTCAAAATTTGTTGAGATTTGTTATTTAAGATTCGCTACTTGGAACAAAAAATACCAAGTAGCACGGGCTATGGTGAGCCCGTAGTATGTTGAGAGGACCGGTTGTTTATACGCACTGTTCATGGGGACGTTTTCTTAACAGGACCTGTTGTTTATAGAACCTGGTTTTCTTTTCAGAAGTTTAAAATACCATAGAACCTGTTGGTTTGCTCCGGTGTTCTTTAATACGAGAGAAGATGTTCTTTAATACTACTAGACTCACAGTCGATATATGTATGTTGAGAACTTACTGTTTCACTATGTAAAGTTAGGCTCTTCCTTTATAAGGGAACTTAGTCTTCCCGATCGACTTGTTCTGGCGTGCTTCTTCATTTACTGGAGCCCCATTTACAGAGGGCTTTTACAGGAGCCTTTTACATGGGCCTTTTTCATGGGCCATTTACAGGGGCCTTTTTCATGGGCCATTTACAGGGGCCTTTTTCATGGGCCATTTACATGGGCCTTTTACATGGGTCATTTACATGGCCATTTACAGGGGCCATTTACAGTGGCCTTTTACAGGGAGGCGGATGGCGATGTCTGCGATTACAACCACCTTTAGAAAGGGTGACTGACGGTTTAGTATCCAAGACGCCGTCGTATTCGGCTGACTCTGGGGCTCAAAATGCGAAAAAATACTTTTGGCAAAAGGTGGTAGAAAGTGGTGGGTTTGTGGCAGGTGTGGTAGGTGGGTGGTAGTGGTGGTGGGGTGCGTGCAGTGGTGGTTACTGCCAGTGAAAGTGGGAATGCGCGCAGCTCAAGTGTCAGTTTTGCGCGTGTTGGTGTGTGTATATAGTGGCAGCTTTCGCATAGTGGAGTGCGACAGGTGGTAGAGGGGTTACTCGCCTGAGGGCCAACCAAATCCCCTCTTCCCCCCTTTCCCCCCCCCCCCCTCTCTCCCCCTTCTCCCCTCCCCCCGGCGGCGACGGTGATGGTGGGGGGGAGGGGAGGGAGGGGGGAGGCAACCCCCCTCTTGAATTACAATTATTACAAAAAATCTTGAAGTACAAGAAGTAAAAAAAATCCAATAATCACCCTAACCTAACCAGACAGGCACGAAAGCCACCCACCTAAACCTGTCGACTCCGATGCCTAGGCAACGTTGATATTTCTGAACTGTTGTTACTTAACACGTTGTATTTGTAACGGTGGTTACCATATAGCGTACGACCTATTTAGTTGAGGGGACGAAGGGGAGGGGGGGGGGGTTGTTGAGCCTGGGGCTGAAGGGGGTCGCTGGGACACGTTGCCCTGGTAACGTACTGTCCCCCCCCCCCCTTGCACTCGTTGATTGAAATGTTTAAATATCGTCATTAAATAACATTTCAATATAATTTTAAGTTTATTTTTCCTCGGCGACTGAGAGGCGTTATCTAGTAGACTTTAAGTTAGGCTTCCCTAGCCAGCAGGCGATAGTTTATTCAGATTGTGTTGACATGTTGAAGGTTATCCTGGCAAATGAGCCCAAGGGGGGAATAATAATGTATTTTCCTTCACTACTTTGAGGGAGGATGACACCGCTTCTATACGGCGGTGTGGGAGTTGCATAGGTCGTGAGCTGCCGTGTGGGTGGAGGGATGGGTCGTGAAGGTGGGTCTCTTGCCTAGTATCCTGCACTAGGATAGGTCTGTACTAGGACAGGTCTGCGCTAGGATAGGTCTGCGCTAGGATAGGTCTGCGCTAGGATAGGTCTGCGCTAGGACAGGTCTGTACTAGGATAGGTCTGTACTAGGATAGGTCTGTACTAGGATAGGTCTGCGCTAGGATAGGTCTGCGCTAGGATAGGTCTGCGCTAGGATAGGTCTGCGCTAGGCGTCTTGATGAGCCAAACGTTAATATGAAGAGAACTCCCAGCACTGTAAGCTGTTAAAAAGCTTTCCATCTCTGTCCACGCAGGGCATAAGAAAATGCATTTGTTGGTTTTACCATTGTTTATACGTACTAGAGGGGGAGTAACCGGCTGTACCCGGGTCTCTCTCCCCCTGTTCCACCCCTTCTCTCTCTGTCCTGTTGTTTTTAGATTCAGTTGCTCAGAACAAGAAGTTCCAGTAGCACGGGCTATAGTGAGCCCATAATATCTCTCTCTCTCCCTCTCTCCCCCTAATAACCTCCCTATCTCTCCTCTTCTCCTGACCCCTCCAATCCCTATCCCACCCTTTCCACTTATCTCCCCCCTCTTATCCTCTCTTCAAACATCCCTCTATCTCCTGATTATCGCATAAGGTGGGGGTGGGGGTTAGATGCTGATATTTCTAAAAGTGTGGAATTGGAGCCGACTCCTACTGGGCCTGACACTCCCATACACGGTATGTTTTATGTGAAAGAGTTGAGTGAGTTTAGCCCAAAGCGTTTGGCCTCCAACCTCGAGCGCGTGCGCGTGCGCACACACACACACACACTATTTTTTAGATTTAGCATATTTTTTTATCACGTTTGTGGTAGAAAATTCGCTAAACAATAGTGTTAACGAAAGGTTATCCTTGTTTGATTTGGTGTATTTTTGATAATGTTTATGTAGCTACACACTGTGACACAGGGCTTAAGGATGTTAAGTTTATACTTAGCTACTTAAGAACATAAGAGTGGAAAAAGTGGCAGGCCTATTGGTCCATACGGGGCAGTAGCTATTTATATCCACCCAAACTCATTCACGTAATATGTCTAACCTCCGCTTGAAACAATACAACGATCCCCACGTCTATTGTGTTAGCCAGTAGTTCTTTTCCAGGAGTCAGGCATCCTATTTCTAAACCAGTATTTACCCAGGTATTTTTTTAATCTAAGGTTTTCCCAATGTATATACATTGTTCAGTGTTTTATTTTGCGTAATATCCACTACAGATGCGTCAGTAAAAGGTAGTTACCCGCCAAACACACACCGAAACTACGACGTTGGTACAACGTTCGAACAAGTTTTAACACCTAACCAGTTATAACAACCAATATAGCAAGTTGTAACAACGTTCTAATACGTCATAAACACGTTAAGCCAAGATGTAACAACTTTATTGCAAGTTGTAACAAGCGGAAAATGGAGTCAGTTTCGGTTTGTGTTTCAGGGTATATAGAGTATAGGGTATATATAATATAGATATTATAATATCTATATCTGGTCATACCACATGAGACAGAATAGGCCTATTTGTACCTGTTGCTTTATGATTTAACTTTTCCGATCTGCAAATTCTTCGTCAAATCTGGCTTTTAAAGTTGTGGATAGAGGTGGCTTTTTATAACATCTTTCAGCGCATTTCCTCGATTCATTTGCTAGTATTTATCTAGTGCTTACGGGGGTTGAGCTTCAGCTCTTTGGTTCCGCCTCTCAACTGTCATTTAACTGGTTGACAGGTTCCTGAGCCTATTGGGCTCTATTATACCTAAATTTAAAACTGTGTATGGAGTCTGACTCCACCATCACTTCCAAATGCATTCCATTTGTACACTCTGAAAGCACAGGTGTAGAAATGGTGGTGGTATAGTGGTGACTGGTGGTGATGCAAGGTTCGGTAATGGTTGTGGTAGTGGTGGAGGTAGGCGGTGATGGTAGTGGTGATGAGTAGGCTGTAGTGGTTGTTGTAGCGGTGGTGGTAGGCGGTAAGGGGTTCGGGTGGAGGCAGGGTAGGGTGGGTGGGTGGTGTGGGAGGGGGTTGGCTGGCAGCGGGAAGCATACTAGCGCCCACAGACATAATGAGAATGGATCCCAGCAGACAAAGGCAGGAGATGAGCGCGACATCAAAGGCATATAATGCAGCGCTGAGCATGGGGAGGGGGGAAGACAGCTGTAATCAAGTTTACATTCGCCGGCGTAGTCACATTGTGTAGAGATGAAATAATTCCTGGGAGCTGGTATCAACAGGCTTGCTCTTGGCTGGGCAAACCGAGAGCTTTCCATGCAGTTATACTGACGGGTGTGTAAACCAAATTTAATTTTGAATACCCATCTGAGATGTAATGAGACCGTCGGAGTTCCTTGTTGCTTGGCAGGAATCCTTCTAGACCTCAGGATCAGATTCACTGAAGCACTTACGCAAGCACTTACGAACCTGTACATCTTTTCTCAATCTTTGGCGGGTTTGTTTACAATTATTAAGCAGTTAATGAGCTCCGAAGCACCAGGAGGCTGTTTATAACAATAACAACAGTTGAATAGGAAGTTTTCATGCTTGTAAACTGTTTAATAAATGTAACCAAAGCCGTCAAAAATTGAGGAAAGATGTACACGTTCGTAAGTGCTTGCGTAAGTGCTTTCGTGAATCTGGCTCCTCGTGTATTAAAGGCTAATTATTTTCCTGTACTAAACAACAGTAATGGTTTGAGGCCAGTCTTAGGTATATATTGCCGCATCATGGAGCTCCCATCTCAACACACAAGAGAAAACTAGAAAAGGTTCAGAGGGTTGCAACGAGGCTTGTCCCAGAAATGTAACGGATGGGTTGTGAAGAAAGACTGAAGGAACTAGACCTGACATCGCTACAGAAAAGGAGAGAGAGAGAGAGAGAGAGAGAGAGAGAGAGAGAGAGAGAGAGAGAGAGAGAGAGAGAGAGAGAATATGAAAGGGGATTGACACAGTGGGGGAAAAAAAATGCTCAAAATGAATACCAGTAGAACAAAAGGGCATGGATGGAAACTTGAGAATCAGATAAGTCACAGAGATGTGAGAAAGTTTTCTTTTAGCACAAGAATAATGGAAAAGTGGAATAAGCTAAGTGAGCAGGTTGTAAAAGCGAGTTCCATTCATAATTTCAAAACTGGACATGATAGAGGAATAGGTTAGGAGTCATTGTATTGGACAGCTAAAGGTGAGAAAGTCGGCATCAAAGAGCTGAAGCTTGATTCTGCGGGCACAAATAGGCGAGTGTCTCACTCAGGAGAGAAACTGTGGTCATAAAACTACTACTTTGATTGCGTTGAATTTATTAAAATTTAGTTAATTTTTGTTATCCCAATGTGTGTGTGTGTGGTATTTGAAAATATCATTGATACAATATAATAATTTTGCATTATTACAGTATAATCAAATTATGTAGTTAACCCAATAAGCTGCTAAAGAGAAAATATTACATATTAAACAAGCTAGGCAGCAAAAGCTGTCAAACCTGCCAGCGGCAGGGTAGGCTACGTAACGATTTGCAATTGTTGTAAATATTATACACAAAAGTTTGTACATGTTAATAAATGCATATTTTTCCCACGTTGTTTAATAACTATATATTCTCGAATACAAATTATTATTGTAGAGTATGGATTTGTGCCTAGGCCTATGTTAGGGGTTTTGATTATTTTGGCAATTATTAGGGACTGTGAAGGTGACTGATGCACTTGTAAATGTGTCGTTTGAACAGAGAAAAATGAATTAAGTATTATTAGAGAAACAATGGAATGTAATTATATGCAAGTCATGTAAAGTTTATTTCAATACTGAAAAGCTCTTGGTCAATGTTTTGAGAAGTTTTGCTTTCTTTGCACGCGTGTTGCAGCCCGTACTCATCAACACAGGCCAAATGCGCGTTAATCCAACCGCCACACCACCTGTTTATGCATGAAAAAACGGCTTTGCGCACGACTCACAACTGATAACGTTTGAACACTGATTGAACAGTCCTTCCCTGACGTCCTGTGTTTGAATCACAGCGCTGTAATTGCTTCACCCACGTTCAACAAATGCAAATAATCGCTAACAGAACGGAAACGCCTAATCCAATCTAATTTAGGCCTACATGTATACCAAATTCTTTCGGTAAATACTAATAGTTTATGTATATGAAAATATAAGATTTTTAATTCAATACCTTAAAATTGGTGAATGCGTGAACAAATCCACAAGGGCCGTGACGAGGATTCGAACCTAGGCAGTAGTGTCTGGCAGCGTTTGGGATGATCTCGGACGCAGGTTCGAATCCTCGTCACGGCCCTTGTGGATTTATTCATTTGATGCTTCACGCAATTGTGATTTCTGTGTATAATTGGTGAATGCGGCTTTGGGGACGAGTCTTGCCTGAGGACGGGTTGCTTTTGGTCTGTACGGACACCATCTCTGATTCACGTCGCTGTCTCATGTTGTGTCCGCTGTCTGCAGTAGGATCTAAAACCTGTACCGGAATGAACATTACTCACGTCAGAGTGACGTCATACCTCGTGTAAGCCATTTACATATCACACAATTTTGGCTTATTTTCGGCAGGTTGTTTATAAAGAAGCGATGGCGTAGGAGGGTACATACTTTTCTCAGGTCTTGAACCCTACTCGTTTTCATTGCATCTTGTGACGAATCTGCCGTCTTCCAAGGGTTAAGAACAGGCGAGACAAAAAGGTCATTAAATATTCCCTTAGTCTCCAAGCGATGATCAAATGGAATGAGATGAAAGGGAATATAGGTTGACTGCATACCCATTAGACGTGACGAAGAAAGTCTGGAGTCACTGTGCAATATAAAACTAAGGAACTGGATGCAGGCGATGAGTCACAATAACGTGGCTGAAGTAAGTTGACCAGACCACACACTAGAAGTTGAAGGGACGATTTCTCCAAGTCGTCCCTTCACCTTCTAGTGTGTGTGGTCTGGTCAACTAAGGAACTGGATGTCATTTCTGTTTCCCCCTCTAACTGGATGTTGATTTTCTAATGCAGCGACAACCCAAACTTACGGTTTTCTTGTTATTTGTATTCTTGAAACGGTTTAGAGTCTAAAAGTCTCCCGCTAGTTCAGCCCATTGCTCGGTGCCCTTTCCTGGAATGTTGTTTGACGTCCCTGTGACATGTTTGTTCCTCAAATCAAATCAAATCAAATGTTTATTTAGGTAAGGTACATACATACAAGAGATTTTACAAAGAGTGATGGATTTATAGATAGGGCTAGTACATACAATGCCTAAAGCCACTATTACGCAAAGCGTTTCGGGCATGAAACGCAAGATTGCTTCATCATGTTCTCAAGCCCTACCCTGCCTTAAACGGTATACAACCTCTTTGTCACACTTATAAATGTCCATGAAAATCTTGTCCGTCGTCATACCTCCTCGGTTCTGGCTCTTGGAATGTGTGATGTAGTAAGAGGAAGTGTGATGCAGGACGTGAGGGGCAAGGGGGGGGGGGGAGAGGGTTGTGTTCGGGAGATGTGTAGTGAAGGTGACGGGCCAGGAGTGCCATATATGGGCCACCATTAACGGGACCAACGGGACGAAACGCCCTCAACCTATTCACAACAACGGTGGCAACGGGAAACGTCTTCACTGATGAGAGGAAGATACTGGAGGGCCAAGTACCAAATCTACACAGTAAAATAACAACGTACTGGAGTGAACGACATGGAAGAAAATGTAGAATAGAACCAGTGAAGAGCAGAGGTGCCATAGGCACAATCAGAGAACACTGTATAAACATCAGAGGTCCG
The DNA here is from genome assembly GCF_040958095.1 of Procambarus clarkii. Lineage (NCBI taxonomy): Eukaryota > Metazoa > Arthropoda > Malacostraca > Decapoda > Cambaridae > Procambarus > Procambarus clarkii. The sequence goes on from NC_091238.1 coordinate 14,709,524, forward strand.
CGGTTGTTCAACGTCCTCCCAGCAAGCATAAGAAATATTGCCGGAACAACCGTGGACATTTTCAAGAGGAAACTAGATTTATTCCTCCAAGGAGTGCCGGACCAACCGGGCTGTGGTGGGTATGTGGGCCGGCGGGCCGCTCCAAGCAACAGCCTGGTGGACCAAACTCTCACAAGTCAAGCCTGGCCTCGGGCCGGGCTTGGGGAGTAGAAGAACTCCCAGAACCCCATCAACCAGGTATCAACCAGAGGGAGGTCCCCCGCCCCGTCCTTCCCCTTAGGAGGCGTCTCCTGACATTACCATGATTTCAGAGCTCGAAGTCCCCGCGGCCCGGTCCCCCGACCAATTTATTTGTTAGGCTGTGAGCAGCCATGTCCAACAGCCTGGTTGACCTGAAGACCAACTGGCAGGCCTGGTTAGAGACCGGACCGCTGGGCCGTCGATTCCCGGAAGCTCTACATAGTAGGTTGATCTACTGACCTCCTCCAGAATGCATCCTACAAGTTACTTAATTCCCCCTGGTACCTATTTACTGCTAGGTGAACAGACATTAGATGAAGGGAAACAAGCCCAACCATTTCTGTTCAGCCCAGGGATCGAACCCGAGATCTCAGAGTGGGAGTCGAGAATATAGCCACTATACTACAGGACCCTATATCTATAAAATATAATATCCAAAATAGGTCAGACACGTAGGGCTAGCCTCGCCCAACTTTCCAAGAGGACACGTGTAGGGTGTGGGAGTATCATAGGCCAGCCTAGGCCTACCCTTTTAAGAAATATAAGCATCTTTAGCGACCCCCCCCCCCCTCTGCGATTTTCATGAAATCTGAAATCGAAAATGTGTGTGCCATAGAGTTTATCAGTTTTTGAGCGCTTCGTAATTTTCCGAGAGAGAGAGAGAGGGGGGGGAAGGAATGTTGGGTAGAAAGTAGAAGAGAGATAGAGAGATATAGATAGGTAGAGATAGATAGGTAGAGATAGATAGGTAGAGATAGATAGGTAGAGATAAATAGGTAGAGATAGATAGGATAGAGATAGATAGAGATAGATAGAGATAGAGAGATAGAGATAGAGATAGAGATAGATAGAGATAGATAGATAGAGATAGATAGAGATAGATAGATATAGATAGATAGATATAGATAGATAGATATAGATAGATATAGATAGATAGATATAGATATATAGATAGAGATAGATATAGATAGATAGAGAGATAGATAGAGATAGATATAGAGAGATAGATAGAGATAGATAGAGATAGAGAGATAGATATAGATAGAGATAGATAGATATATATATAGAGAGAGAGATAGATCCGGACACAGCCGGTTTCCCATATAGTGTGTGAGTGTATTGTAGATAAAAGGGGAATACTTACATACGGTAGTATACTGTGGTGATGTCAGCTTCGACTCCGAAGGACGAGCCAGGAATTCAATATCTGACCGAAGATCGGTGCTAGGTAGCTAGTCATATGCTGTAGAGGTGCTCTTGACGAGTGCAGTAGAGCCCCGCGGGGCTCTTTGACAAGTGCAGTAGAGCCTCGCGGTGCTCTAAAGGTTACAGCAGTGACGTGTATAATCCAGGACGTGCAGGAATGTTAAGCGAGAATGATGACCGGGTAATATCCCGTTGGGCGGGACTTAGAGTGAATCGCAGTATGGGCGGTGTTTGACCTCTAATTGACATAGAGGGGTCATGTTAGCAGGAGATAAATAGACCCCAATTATAGAAATATGTGGCAGGGAACACATGAGAGCCCAAACTAGGGGGGGGGGGAATAGGCTCACAACACATTGAATGGAAAACGGTAATAAATCCGCATGCTATTATGGGGACTAGGCTAGCGTGGGCGGGAGGAGGACATTCCAGAAGCTCCTGGTTTGAACGTGTCTGGATATGGGCGTTTCCAGGTTATGGTGGCGTGTTGCAATGCGGGAGAGAGAGGGGGGGCTTACTGCAATATGGGGGCGTGTATGAGGGGGTGATGAGCTGCGTGACGGGCGGGTGATGGTATTTGTGAAGTGACCATCAATGAGTTTGGGGGGAGGGGGGACAGCGGACGGGGTCTGCCACCTAGAAATGATTGGTGTAGTCCACTTGTCGTGATTAGATTTACAGGGATGGCGTTTGCATTTTCGGGACAATTTTTGGCTTTGGTGTTTTATGTCTACCTGTGGCAGCTGCCGGCCAGTCAGTCAGTCTGTCTGCCAGCCAGCCAGCCAGCCAGCCAGCCAGCCAGCCAGCCAATCAACTAACCAGCCAGCCAGCCAACCAACCAACCAACCAGCCAGCCAGCCAGCCAGCCAGCCAGCCAGCCAGCCAGCCAGCCAGCCAGCCAGCCAGCCAGCCAGCCAGCCAGCCAGTCAGTCAGTTTGTCGATCAGTGGGTTCAAACAGTAATGAGAGCCCACGTCGCTACACCCATCCCCTCCCTCCCTTCCTCCCTCCCTTCTCTCCCTAACGATCATTGCAAAAATATTTTAAGCAAACTGCATCTCGTTTTATTGATGTTGCGCGTATATTGGATTACGGACGTGAACCAATTACCGAGGCACATTATTACCCGTCAGGAAATCCCGATATAGTTGTTAAACCCGGTGAATAAATAGGCTAGCCGAGAGTGCAGGAGTGAATCCCCCCCCCCATGTGACGGTGAAGTACAGGGGGGGGGGGATTAATGGTCCCATCGGGTGAATAACATCACGGGTACGTATGTTATAGTGGCATTTAACAGGACCATGTGTGGGGGTGATGGGTGTGGTGGCCCCACGGGCCTGTTGGACCAAGCTGTCACAAGTCAAGCCTGGCTTGAGGCGTAGAACTCCCAGGAAACCACTCCAGGTATACTCTTATGTAACTCTGTTGGTTGGGGACAGGATAGGGGACGCATATGGGAGATGGAAGTTGATGAGGCTTGGATGGAGAATAAATGGTGGGTGGGAGGATAGTGAGGTAAAGTGAGGGGGGGATGGGAGGTGGTGAAGGATTGATGGGGTGTGGAGGAGCAGCAGAAAGAAAGGATTGAGGGGGGGGGAAGGGGGAGGTAGATGGGAAGGGGAAGGTAGGGAAAAAAAGGTCAGTGTAGGGTATGGGGAGGGAAGATAAAGGTGATTCCCTAGCCATGCAGGTTTGCAGTTACAGCCCCGCTCCTGTGCCAGGTAAGTCCTCTACGGGCTCACCATAGCCCGTGCTACTTAGAACTTTTTGTTCTTAGTAGCTGAATCTTAAACAACTACCACCATGTAGGTTACCTTAACTTGCGGTTACCTTGCGGGGATTTCGGGGATTTCGAGCACCCTGCGGCCCGGTCCTCGACCAGGCCGCCTCGTTGCTGGACTGGTCAACCAGGCTGTTTGACCATGCAACCCACAACAGTTGATTAAATCCCATGTATCTACTGCTAAGTGAGCTCACACTAAATATAAAGAAACATGCGCAAACGTTCTCGTCCTGCGCATTGATGGAATCAATGGAGTTTCCAGATAGTTCCATTACCGCTACTTTGATGGACATACGCGAAGTATTCGCACCAGGCTCTCAGTTGCTAAGAGGCGGGGCCCAAGAGTCGAAGTTAATTCCTTGCACAGCTAAGCCAGCACACAAACTATTACGGTTTAGTTTATTCGCATTTTTTCTTGTTCCTTGGCTGTCGCTCACACAAGAGTGACACAATTGTACACATTCCCCCTTTGTCACTAGAGAAAACCCACGAAGGGACATACAGGCGTCACATGTAACAGGCAAGTCCACCAAGTTCAGAATGGTTCGTCGTTGGACCAGGTCGCCCCCAGCCGTTGGGCCAGACCAGGTCGCCCCCAGCCGTTGGACCGGACCAGGTCGCCCCCAGCCGTTGGACCGGACCAGGTCGCCCCCAGCCGTTGGACCGGACCAGGTCCCCCCCAGCCGTTGGACCGGACCAGGTCGCCCCCAGCCGTTGGACCGGACCAGGTCGCCCCCAGCCGTTGGACCGGACCAGGTCGCCCCCAGCCGTTGGACCGGACCAGGTCGCCCCCAGCCGTTGGTCCGGACCAGGTCGCCCCCAGCCGTTGGTCCGGACCAGGTCGCCCCCAGCCGTTGGTCCGGACCAGGTCGCCCCCAGCCATTGGACCGGACCAGGTCGCCCCCAGCCGTTGGTCCGGACCAGGTCGCCCCCAGCCGTTGGTCCGGACCAGGTCGCCCCCAGCCGTTGGTCCGGACCAGGTCGCCCCCCAGCCACTGGACCAGATCAAGGTTCTCCTAACAAAGGCAAGGCAATGTCTGTGGGGGTCAGCCACCCAGCTGAATTTCACGTTAATGAAATTTGATAAAGCCGTCAGCCATGTTAATGAATTGTTAAAGCAGCGAGAGTTACACAAGATTGCTTCAACATCCTACAAAACCCACCTCCTGAGCCTATATGCAAATGAATATTTTGTCTTTCAAATAGCACATTTAACATCTGCCAGTTCAGCCCTGGCGGTTGACAGCCAATCACCGCAGTAATTGATCGATAAAGATTAAGCCTCCCAAGAGGTGGCACGGGCATGAATAGCCCGTAAACCGCAGTAATGCGATAGGATTATTGATGGACCTGGCTACCGTGTTTAGCTTCTGGGGATCAATAGGCCCGCGGCCCGGTCTCCGACCAGGCCTCCCGGTTGGTCGTTTGGTCAATTAGGCTGTTGGACGCGGCTGCTCGCTCCTGTGCTGTTTGGGTCAAACGCCCCTCGCGACAGCCCATCCTCCTGTTTAGCTGCATCGTTCTGTAACGTTGTTGTTATAGATTCAGCTACTGGGAACAAAAGTTCCAAGTAGCACGGGCTATGGTGAGCCCGTAGTGGACTTGCCTGGCACAGGAGCGGGGCTGTAACCGCGTTCTGTAACAATATGGACCGTCGTGCATATATTGGCGTGATGGACAATTAGATAGTAGAATTTGGTACTATTCACTTTTATAAGTCCGAAAAAAACAAAGCTAAAAACCATACTTAAATGTTCCAAGGCCTAGGAGAGCAGAATTTCAATTATTACCTAACCTATAATAGGTATAGGTTAAGTAATAATTGTAATTACGAAGCAATAAGATGCTTATCTTAAGATACTAACAAGGTTAGGTAAGGTCGGTGTTTTCTATGAATCTTTTTAAGGGTATCTTATGTTTAGTATATCACCTATGCACGTAGTTAATAAGTCAATATTGGCTTTACGAATTTGCGAGAACGGGTTGAGAGCAGATATATATATATATGTATGTATGTACTGTATAAGGCCTCAGATACCTTGTATCAGGCCTAGGAAGGTTAGGTTAAGTCTCCTTTGCAACATAGATACAAAAACTGTTCCGGGTTTGTCCAAATTCAATAGTACCGATTTCTACTTTCTAATTGCCTTTTACGTCAATATATGTACGATAGCCCCCTTCGTCGTTACTATAAAGTATTACCTTAACAGGAAGATGAGTTGCTGGCGAGTACTTGCCTACCCCAACTTCCCAGCAGGCGTCATGCAGCTGAACAAATCCACAAGGGCCGTGACGAGGATTCGAACCTGCGTCAGAGAGCAGCTGAGTTAATATGTCCCGGCACGCCGCCTCCTGACAACTCTTTCCCCCCCCCCCACTTATTCTTCCTCTGTGCCCAGAGGAAGATTAAGTGGGTGGCTTCCCTGCTCGCCTTGTAGGTAATCTTGTCCGATATTACGTCTTAGTCTTAAGGAGAGTTAGACGGCCATATTGGGCGGGTGAGTGATACAGTCGCCTGTCGTGTACGATGCTGGCGAGTTTCATATTAGCAAGCGGTAAAGGTTTCTTTCTTGAGATTATCTTGAGATAATTTCGGGGCTTAGTGTCTCCGCGGCCCGGATCCTCGGCCAGGCCTCCATCCCCAGGAAGCGGCCCGTGACAGCTGACTAACTCCCAGGTAGCTATTTTACTGCTAGGTAACAGGGGGCACAGGGTGAAAGAAACTCTGCCCATTGTTTCTCGCCGGCGCCCGGAATCGAACCCGGGACCACAGGATCACGCGTCCAGTGTTCTATCCGCTCGGCCGACCGGCTCCCTAGCCTAACCAGAAACGCACAAACCCAAGCAACCCACCTAACCTATCGGCGGGGACCGATACACTGCAAACGTCAACATTACGATGCTTTAATGTGTAATAACACGTACAGAATGCGACGTATTAGAGGAGAGGTTGACAGGTGCTCACTGAGTGGCCTCCACCCTTCCGGCGGGTTCAGGAGCCCTCTATGAATATATTCCCTTGTGTAGGGTGACGTGTTCGGTCCTTAGGGTCTTGCTTTGTCGAGTTTCAGCTCCTGGCCCCCCTTCCTTCCTGTTCTTTAGTTCAGTGCCATAAGTTATGATGATCTCGTATCATACGTTCCACGTGTAGGTGTTGACATTGCTGTGACGCATGCGCGCGTGGGGGGGGGGGAGGGTTGAAGATGGTGTCAACAAACATAACCGGTGGTTTGTTTGGGGGCGCTTGTGGGGGGGGGGGATATGGGTGGGTGGGTGGGGGAGGGTGGATGACTGGTTGTAGGTGTGGGTGAGTGTGTGTTGGTTGTTGATGGGGGTGGAGGGTGTGTCGGTGATTGCTGTGGGTGTAGGATGGATGACTATGGTTGTAGGTGTGTGTGTGTGCGAGAAGAAAGGTTATGGGTGTATGTGGATGAGTGTGCAGCCCGTCCTCACACTAGGCTGGTTAAAGCAGCGGCCGTCCTCCCCAGCCGCATTGAACAATCTTAACATTTTGACAGGTGTTTAGGTTCTGTTGGCGATTATTTGTTTTTGAAGTACGTGGGATGAAGCATTTGTAGAATTGTGGTTCAAACAGAGGAGCGAAACAACTTGATCCGGAAGTGTTCGAACATCATCAATTGTGAGTCGTGTGTAAACCGCTTTTTCATTCATAAACAGAGGGGGGGGGGGTTTGGCGGCTGGATTAACGAGCTTGGATCTTTGTATGCGAGGACGCAACCCGTTCTCGCAAATTCGTAAAGTCAATATTGGCTTATTAACTACGTGCATAGGTGATATACTAAACATAATAGATACCCTTAAAAAGATTCATAGAAAACACCGACCTTACCTAACCTTGTTAGTATCTTAAGATAAGCATCTTATTGCTTCGTAATTACAATTATTACTTAACCTATACCTATTATAGGTTAGGTAATAATTGTAATTACGAAGCTATAAGATGCTTATCTTAAGATACTAACAAGGTTAGGTAAGGTCGGTGTTTTCTATGAATCTTTTTAAAGGTATCTATTATGTTAAGTATGTCACCTATGCACATATTTAATAAGTCAATATTGACTTATTAAATTTGCGAGAACGGGTTGGAGGACGGGGTGGAGTGTGAAGCAGCATGAATCCCGGTGTGTGTGGGTGTCACGCCTCGCCCCTGTTTACAATATTTTACATATCATTACTGAGCCCTGGAAGAAGCCTCGTCAAGACGCCCTTAGGAGCTGACTCTTGTCACTGAATACCAACATACACATTAAAAGGCAAGGACAAACTTGGTGTAAACTTTTATACATATGTGTTTGAGGAACGTTTATGAAACTGTTCTGTACTACTGAAACACTTGTTCACTGAGAATTGTAATGTATAATTGCCTTGTATAACTTATGTATATGTAATTTATATTGTATTTTCTTAAAGCTAAAAGAAAATGGGTATGTCCAGGCAAGGGAGGTGCTGTCGCTTGGAGGGGAAAGGGATGGGGGGGGGGGGGAGGTTTTGGAGGAGAAATGTAGTGAATGGAGACAGTGGAGACGATGAGTCACAATGAGGCTGAAGATAGGAAAACTAACCCACGTACACCAGAAGATGACGAGACGACGACGACGACGTTTCGGTCCGTCGTGGACCATTATAAAGTCGATTGTGATTGGATGTTTCGCTCGTCCAGGACGGAGCGAAACGTCGTGGTCTCCTCATGTGCTGGTGTGTGGGGTTTAGTCTTGAATGGAGACAGTGCATGTGGGTGATGGAGACTGCGAGGGGGGCATGATGTATGCCACATGCGCACCTCGGCACCTGCTACTTGTCATGCCTACCCATGACCAACAACACCTGGATTCCACGGCTGTGAATTCTTGGATATTATTCAGACAAGGGGGCACAGCTGTCGCAATTTTTTTATTGAGATGTTCAAGAATTGTGTGAATTTTGAAGACCGTGTTTTGTGTGTGTGTGTGTGTGTGTGTGTGTGTGCACGCGTGCGTGCGCTCACCTAGTTGTGCTTGCAGGGGTTGAGCGTTGGCTCTTTGGTCCCGCCTCTCAACCGTCAATCAACAGATGTACAGATTCCTGAGCCTATCGGGCTCTATCATATCTACACATGAAACTGTGTATGGAGTCAGCCTCCACCATATCACTGCCTAATGCATTCCATTTGTCAACCACTTGAATGTGCGTGCGCGTGTGAGGGAGAGAGCGAGAGGGAGTGAGAATGAACGAGCAAGCAAGCTAACTGTTGTTGCATATGTATGCATTACATAGTACAAGGGTTGCCAACTTAAAAGTCAGCCGGTGTAGAGCTGTTTACCTCGCTCGCTTTACTAAAGGTGTCGAGTTGCCATCATCACCACCACCACTCGGTGAAGACTGGTGGCATCACCTCGCTGCACCTGTGTGGGAAATTTTTACCCACCATATCTAATAATCATCTAAGAAATGTATAATTTCTATATCATATCTAAATCATATCAAATCATATCTAAATCATATCAAAATCATATCTAAATCGTATCAAAATCATATTAGAATCATTAAAGATTCATTATAGCTTGATCCTGGATGACAATGGCACCATGAACACGTACGCAACAGGGGCCCTTTTGATGCCTACGTGACTTTGTACATGATCTTTCAAGGATCCAGAAGCTTCTAGAAGGACTTCTTAATTAAAAAACTATTGGAACATTGATTCAACATCCGGTAGGATTAAAAATCGAATCCTTAATAAGATTCAGTGGTACTTTCAAATACTACTTATAATCTTTAAATCTTATATCTAATTATATTATAATCACATCTTATCTTAATCATAAGTCTAGACTGTAAAAATAATCAATCAATATTCATTGAAAGTTACCTCTCAAGGGAGAGAGAGGAGCATCTCGGGGGGCGAGAAGGGCCCACGACGATGCCTCGCGGCACTCCGCGTTTGTTTACAAATGAGTGAACAAGTGACTGATCCTTAGCGAACATTACCAGCTCAAGGACACCTTATCTAATATTTTTTATCGCCAGTGAATACTCTCTAGAACTGGGGGAGTACCTGGACAATATCTACAAGGAAAATCCGTGAACATTCACATAAAATAGAGTGTATAGTGGAGATCAGTGACACGGTTTCCTCCACCTTCATTCATAAATCTTTATCATATCATTCTTCTGCAACGCAGTTAAAGAAAAATCACGTAGCAACGCTACCAGATCATCATACAGCAACGCTGTAGCAAAATATCGTGCCTAAACTCGACAAGAGAGTTAATCAGTCTGGCAAACTTGTCAGACAGGCACCCCGACTGGCAGAGAAGTATATTGAAGGTTATTTGGTGTATGATTGGCCAATTGTATGCTTGTGTAACTTTAATATCCTATAAATCTGTCTGTTGGTTAAAAAGCGAGGCTAAGCCTCACATTTCAGTAAGTTTATTAAAATTGTAGTGTAGCTGTGAATCTTATCCAAGCACTGAACCTCATGAGTGTCCATTCTGTCAGAAAAGAATTCAGCCTCAATAAGTAAAAACCTCATAAGTGTCCATATTGTTGGAAGAGATTCACTCAAGCTAACTGTATAAATTGAATATGTCTGCATATATATTTGAATATATAAATTAAGTTATCAATTGCTTGCTTAGTTAATTTTTAAGTTATCATATAAGTTCATTTAATTGAATATAATTTCTAGTACTTGACAGTATTTAGACTACATTTAAGGTCATCAATTATACTTTTACAATTTAATTTGTTGTTTATAGTATAAGTACATATTGGCTGTTAAGTTATGGTACTAGGTTAGACTATGTATGTTTAAATCCCTGATTTAAACAGAGCCAGTGTTCAGTCATACAACTGAATTTATTAAATCTTATCCTTGTATAAAATACAAGCTGATGTGAGATCCCTGTCTACAGGTGGATTGGAACTTCTATCAACATAGTCATTCACCCCACCTGTCCCTTACAGCCCACAGTTTGTCATTAGGAAAAGAGGATCTAGGATTTACAACCCTAGCTAGAGATTTTAGTTGAATTAATTTGCAGACAGTAATTTTTTAATTTAGTTCAGTAAAAGTCCCTGGTAGTTTCCTCTTATATCAATCCCAGCAGGTTTTTCCCACATTAATGGTCCTTCGAACCTAGATAATAATGGTCTTTTATACCTAGATATTTATGATCATTCGTTTACCGAATATTTCAGTGCCAAATACATAAGAAACTTCTTGATTTTGCATTGGAATAATTCTTACATATTCTAGCCTAACCTAGCTATCAGCCAATATTTATCATAGCTATATATCTAAGTAAACATATTGTTTGCAGTGGCTTAAGCCACCATATCCATTAACTAGTAAGCATTCATAACAAACTGATACTGTTTTGTGTTAAGAAACCACAGTAATTAAGTATATCAGTGTCACAGACACAACTACATCTTAATCATAAATACCAATTACCTACCTCATTGTGGTAACATTACATATATATTATCTTGCATTATCTCTAATCTACTGATTTTCAGAGCTGCTCATTACATAATATTCTTTAAAAAAGTGTTATCATCACTGTAAGAGCATTCTTTACAATCTAACCATAATCAACTGTACAAACCCTATTACAGGTAAAACCAGTAGACATTCTACTGTATTTTATCAATCAATTATAATGGTAACAGATTTTGTAATAACTTTGCAAAAATAGTGCCATTTACTATTTTTAAAAAATTATTACAGGATTTACCAACTTGGTGCATTCGTGCATTCGGGTCACAAATCAAATTATTACAATACTTTTGATAATTGAACACCTGCTACAACCAGATTCCAGGGAGGAAATGAAGGACGATCTTTGGAATCATTACCTAAGTAGACAGGAAAGCTCATTTATCAAAATACATTAACATCATACATATTTATCAGAAAAAAGAGAAAAATCTCGGAATCTCCGAAACTCGGAAAAGGTCAAAATGGCTGACAGTGTTCCACCAGCAGCTGAAACAGGAAATAGGAGGACACTTAATGGTCTGCAAAATCACCTAACTCAACTGATTGACAAATGTCAAAAGTTGGCTAGACAACCATCTCCTGATTTAATAATTCTGAATACCAGAGTAAAAGCAGCTGTGGATAAGTATGAACAAATCAAACGCCATGCAGAGATTTATCTAACAGAAATGGCTAATGCAGATTTAACCCGAAAGGAACTTCAGGAAATTGTCGCTGAAATGACAATGTATGAAGATAAAATCCAAGATCAACTTGATCCTTTAATCAAACAAATATCTCAAGCAGGAACCCAATCCAATGTGAGCTCATCCACTCAACAGAGCAATGCAACTATCACCCATATAGCCGCAGAGCTCCCAAAGGTACAATTACCATATTTTGAGGGCAAGGATGAAGACGATTGGGATACCTTCTGGAGACACTTTGATTCTATAATAAACTCCAAGCCCTCTCTCAAAAAGGCGACAAAGTTTCAATATTTGCAAGGCCAGTTACGGGGAGAGGCAAGGCAGGTCATTGCTAATTTGTCATTAACAGATGATGATTACGACCATGCCTTACAGTTGTTACAAGATAACTACAGTGATAAGGAGACTGCAATTGCACGTCTCTCGTACAAATTATTGGATTTACCCTCTCCAAATAAAAGTTATGAGTCACTACAATCATTTCGATTGTCTATAGAATCAATCATCAAAGCCCTCAGTACAAAAGTACCTGTAGGTGATGCAGAGTGGCTTATAAAGTTAATCATTCAAAGGAAACTTCCAAATGAGGTCATAGACAGCCTATGCACTCATTATAACACCAACATCTTATCACAAAGCCAAATCATTGATGGACTTCGAGCTTACGTACAAAGATTACGAAGCCGAGGAAAACTTAGATCTCAAGAAAAAATCCCCAAAGGTGAATCCACGGACAAAAGCAAAAATGTCCAGAATGGCAGTCAAAAATCAAGGCAACAAAACTCTTCTGCAAAGTGGAAACAGAATAATGTTGGCTCTTATGCTATATCCCCCACAGTTAACAGAACTGTAGGAAACCAAGCTCCTAAGACAGATAAGACAAAAGGAGCTACAAGTGCCCCAAAATGTTTATTCTGTCAAGAAGCACATACCATTTATCAATGCACAGTTTATGTAGGCCGTACCAGTCGAATCGATCGACTGAAATCTCTGAACAGGTGCATCCGTTGTCTACGGAAGCACGATACTAGTGAGTGTATCACTCAATTGCAGAACTGCCAATATTGTCATAAAAGTGTACATCACACAGCACTCTGTGGTGATATTAACACTCAATCCAGATCACAGACTTCCAATAATCAACCTGCATCTCAGGCAAAGCCCAAAGATGATAATACTACAACAGCCGTACAATTCTGTACAGTAATGAGCAATGTCAACGACTTGGATACAGAAATTGTTACAACAGCCATATTGCCTACTGCACAGCTAGAACTATGCAATCAAGGAATTTGTATTCCAACTAGAGGCTTTTTTGATCAAGGGTCACAGAAAACCTTTATCAGTAAAAAGATGGCAGAAGATTTACAACTTAAATCTTCAAAGCAAGTATCTACATCTATATCAGGGTTTTTTACTAATTCTGGTCGTAGAACCTTTCCAGTAGTAAAACTCAATGTCTGTCTAGGTACATCCCAAAGGACAGTAGAAGCCATAGTAGTTGATAAAATTCCTACTGAAATGGAAGTGACTGGTCTGACAGCCACAATTAAATTCCTAAAAGAAAAAGGAATACAATTAGCAGATCCTCTGCTTGATTCTGACTACATAGGAGATATCGGAATCCTGATTGGAGCTGACTACTATCATCGATTCATTCTGGGATCAGAAGAATCTATGGGTATGAATATACTCAAATCAGCAGGAGGCATATTGATGACAGGACCTATACTAGATCTTGAACCTTCAACTCCTGAAAAATCACATCATACAGAAACTGTAATAGTGGCATGACTAGGCAAAGAACAGTCACCACTTAAAATCCCCCACATGATTGATGATGGATTAGAATCTGTACATCAATTGTGGGAACTTGATGCCATAGGAATAATTCCTGAACAACCAAGTCCTGATGATGTCTGTGCATACAATCAGTACTTAGAAACAGTTCAGTACCATGATGGACAGTACTGGGTAAGGCTACCATGGAAAATCAACCATAAAACCTTACCTACCAATTATCACATGGCTTATAGTCAATTTAAATCTCAACTAGCAAAGCTAAGAAAAAGGCCTGAGCATTTAAAACTCTATCATGAGATTATTGCTCAACAATTAAAGAATAAATTCATCGAAGTCGTGAAACATGACAATACGCAAACAGGCCATTTTTTACCTCACATGGCTGTAATGAGAGAATCAAAAACGACTCCTTTAAGGATAGTTTTTAATTGTAGCTCTAAATCTGGACCCCAAGGAACCAGTCTAAATGATTGTTTGCAAACAGGTCCAAGTCTAACTCAGAAATTGTATGACATACTGTTGAAGTTTAGACTTAACAAATATGCGTATTCAGCAGATATAAGTAAGGCCTTTCTAAGAGTTGGCTTACAGGAAGAAGATAGAGACTTCACTAAGTTTCTATGGGTAGAGAACCCAGAAGATGTCAATAGTCCTGTAGTGACTTTCAGATTCTCTTCAGTTCTTTTCGGCGCGACAAGCAGTCCATTTCTATTGCAAGCAACTCTAGATACTCATCTGAAGAAATCATCAAGTCCCTGTAAGACTGAAATCAGTCAAAATCTATATGTAGATAATTTTCAAGGGACAGTTAACAGTACTACTGAACTGTTACAATTATATCAAGAGGCCAACAAGGAGCTACAAGGTGCCAACATGCCACTACAATCTTGGGCCTCTAATAATGCAACATTGAATAATCAAATAGCAAGAGATTACCCTGAATATCACGTACCAGAATCACAAAAGGTGTTAGGTATGGATTGGGATTTAATCTCGGACACAATATCGATCAAATCTGTGCCAGTAAATTACAACATCACTACAAAAAGGGATTTGCTTTCACAAGTTAGCAAAGTATTCGACCCACTTGGTCTACTAAATCCTTTGACTATCAAGTGGCGTTTATTAGTGCAAGAAGCATGGAAGGCTAAGGTTGGTTGGGATGATCCACTACCAATCCAGTTACAAAAAGCTTGGATGGAAGTGGCTCAAGAACAAACTTTAGTTGAAAAGATAATCTTTCCGAGACACATAGTCGAGGAAAATGAAGAAGTATCACTACATGTATTCGCAGACTCGTCAGCCAAAGCTTTTGGAGCTTGTGCTTACTTAGTGACTTCTAATCAATCATATCTTATCACCTCTAAGGCCAGAGTCGCTCCATTAAAAAGAGGACTTTGCCTCAGATGGAACTAACAGCACTGCTAACTGGAACACGCTTAGCAGTACATATCAAACAAGTCTTGTCTACCATGAACATCAAAGATGTCATTATATGGTCTGACAATGAAGCTGTCTTACAATGGGTACGAAACGACAACTGTCCAACTCCATATGTAAAAAATCGCGTCTCGGAAATTAAAGAAATTTCCGCAGGCTTTCAATTGTTGCATGTACCAACAAAGGATAATCCAGCTGATCTCTTATCAAGAGGTATGACATTTAAACAGTTTGCAAAGGCAGATATTTGGTTTCATGGGCCTCGATGGTTAGTGAATGGTAGTTGGCCTGAACAAAAGCCACACGTCATTACGACACAAACCATAACTACCACCAGGCAGCAAGCTCAAATATCAGTCTTGGATTGTACTCGTTACTCCTCGCTCATCAAATTAATCAATGTAACACAGAACGTGTTTCATTATCTCAGGAAAAAAGGTATAAAATACACTTTTCCTGATGCACTTATCTATTGGGTAAGACAAGCCCAGAGAGAAACTTATGGGAATAACTATGAAAATCTTCCGCATAAGTTAAAACACAATCTCGGTCTGTGGATAGACCAAGAAAATCACAACATTCTGCGTTGTGGAGGGAGACTTAAACACGCAGATATCAATCTAGATACCGTGCATCCATGGCTTTTACCAAAAAATCATTGGATCACAAGGTTGATTGTGTTACATACACATCAACAAATCATCAAACATGGAGGAGTGTTAGACACACTCACACAAATCAGACAGCAGTACTGGATTCCTCAGGGAAGACAGTCAGTCAAATCAATCTTGAAGAATTGCATGATATGCCGAAGGTACGATGCAAGAACTTGCTCTTATCCAGGGCCACCACCCCTGCCAAAGGAACGAGTGGTCCATCTACAACCTTTCGAAACGACAGGAGTAGATTATACAGGAGCAATATATCTAACAGGGACTGCAGATAAGCAACCTATCAAGGCATACATCTGTCTGTTCACCTGTGCTACCACCAGGGCAGTACATCTAGAGGTAACACCCGATATGACTGCTCAATCATTTATTCAAGCTTTCCGCAGATTCGCAGCACGCCGATCATGCCCTAAGCTGATGATTTCAGATAACGGAGCAAACTTGGTAGCTGGAGAAGCATGTCTACGGGAAATCTGTTCCCATCCTGCAGTTACTTCCACACTGGAACAGCGTCATTGCAGATGGAAATTTATCCCTCCGAGAGCCCCATGGCACGGAGGATTTTATGAACGGTTAATAGGAACTGTAAAAAGATCTTTGAGAAAATCTCTACACCGTCAGAAAATCAATCTTCAAGAACTCCAGACAGTAATCACGGAAGTAGAATCAAGGGTGAATAACCGGCCGTTGACTTACTTGTCTGAGGATCCTACTCAACATGAGCCATTAAGTCCTGCCCACCTAATGTATGGAAGACTTCTGACTCCAGTACCATCTCTAGTGGATGATGAGATCAGAGATCCCTCATATGTGGGTCAGAGCGAGTTGGTTCAGGGGTATAAACATCTGTCCAGCATAATCCAAAAATGGAATGATGTTTGGACAAAAGAATATCTTACATCTCTACGAGAACATCACTATGGGGCCAATGTCCCACATAATATAGCTAATCTCCAACCTGGCGATATTGTCTTGGTAGACAGTGATGGCCCTAGGGCTGACTGGCCATTAGGTAAAGTTGTCTCAGTCCATCCAGATAGTCAGGGGATTTTGAGAATAGTCAAAATCCTGTCTAAAGGAACAACTTCCCTGAAGACATTGGACAAACTCATCCACATGGAATCAGTGAGCCAGCTGCAGTTAGATCCTGAGAGACCTCAAGACACTCTAACTCCACAAGACCCACAGACTCCTAACAGACACAATCGTCCACAACGGACAGCAGCACAAAAGTGCAAGCAAAATTTGCACTTGTATTATCAATCCAATGGAGAGTAAATAAATACATATGGTTACTATTGTCCTAAGTATTGGACTCTGTGCCAGTTCTCTCCCTCTGGAAGATGTGGGAAATTTTTACCCACCATATCTAATAATCATCTAAGAAATGTATAATTTCTATATCATATCTAAATCATATCAAATCATATCTAAATCATATCAAAATCATATCTAAATCGTATCAAAATCATATTAGAATCATTAAAGATTCATTATAGCTTGATCCTGGATGACAATGGCACCATGAACACGTACGCAACAGGGGCCCTTTTGATGCCTACGTGACTTTGTACATGATCTTTCAAGGATCCAGAAGCTTCTAGAAGGACTTCTTAATTAAAAAACTATTGGAACATTGATTCAACATCCGGTAGGATTAAAAATCGAATCCTTAATAAGATTCAGTGGTACTTTCAAATACTACTTATAATCTTTAAATCTTATATCTAATTATATTATAATCACATCTTATCTTAATCATAAGTCTAGACTGTAAAAATAATCAATCAATATTCATTGAAAGTTACCTCTCAAGGGAGAGAGAGAGCATCTCGGGGGGCGAGAAGGGCCCACGACGATGCCTCGCGGCACTCCGCGTTTGTTTACAAATGAGTGAACAAGTGACTGATCCTTAGCGAACATTACCAGCTCAAGGACACCTTATCTAATATTTTTTATCGCCAGTGAATACTCTCTAGAACTGGGGGAGTACCTGGACAATATCTACAAGGAAAATCCGTGAACATTCACATAAAATAGAGTGTATAGTGGAGATCAGTGACACGGTTTCCTCCACCTTCATTCATAAATCTTTATCATATCATTCTTCTGCAACGCAGTTAAAGAAAAATCACGTAGCAACGCTACCAGATCATCATACAGCAACGCTGTAGCAAAATATCGTGCCTAAACTCGACAAGAGAGTTAATCAGTCTGGCAAACTTGTCAGACAGGCACCCCGACTGGCAGAGAAGTATATTGAAGGTTATTTGGTGTATGATTGGCCAATTGTATGCTTGTGTAACTTTAATATCCTATAAATCTGTCTGTTGGTTAAAAAGCGAGGCTAAGCCTCACATTTCAGTAAGTTTATTAAAATTGTAGTGTAGCTGTGAATCTTATCCAAGCACTGAACCTCATGAGTGTCCATTCTGTCAGAAAAGAATTCAGCCTCAATAAGTAAAAACCTCATAAGTGTCCATATTGTTGGAAGAGATTCACTCAAGCTAACTGTATAAATTGAATATGTCTGCATATATATTTGAATATATAAATTAAGTTATCAATTGCTTGCTTAGTTAATTTTTAAGTTATCATATAAGTTCATTTAATTGAATATAATTTCTAGTACTTGACAGTATTTAGACTACATTTAAGGTCATCAATTATACTTTTACAATTTAATTTGTTGTTTATAGTATAAGTACATATTGGCTGTTAAGTTATGGTACTAGGTTAGACTATGTATGTTTAAATCCCTGATTTAAACAGAGCCAGTGTTCAGTCATACAACTGAATTTATTAAATCTTATCCTTGTATAAAATACAAGCTGATGTGAGATCCCTGTCTACAGGTGGATTGGAACTTCTATCAACATAGTCATTCACCCCACCTGTCCCTTACAGCCCACAGTTTGTCATTAGGAAAAGAGGATCTAGGATTTACAACCCTAGCTAGAGATTTTAGTTGAATTAATTTGCAGACAGTAATTTTTTAATTTAGTTCAGTAAAAGTCCCTGGTAGTTTCCTCTTATATCAATCCCAGCAGGTTTTTCCCACAACCTGGACAACTTCCGCGTCACGCCGCCTGTTCAGCTTTCACCGTGAACGTCTGCTGGCTTCCGCGTGGCGGCGGCGGCCGGCTGGGGGGGGGGGGGAGGAAGGAAGGAATTATCAAGGGAAAGCGCCAGGCCATTACGACTATATAGCACTGGGAAGGGGTCAGGATAAGGATTTGGGATGGGACGGGGGGGGGGGGGAGAGGAATGGTGCCCCAACCACTTGGACGGTCGGGGATTGAACGCCGATCTGCATGAAGTCGCCCGGTCTTGTCTGCTTGGGTCTAAGAATCGGCAAGTCTTGACGCCACCACATGCGTAATCTGAACGTCGTTTTAGTCAACCGGGAACTACGGGCTCACCATAGCCCGTGCTACTTGGAACTTTTTGTTCCAAGTAGCGAATCTTAAACAACAACAGTCAACTATGCGACTTTGTTTATGTAAACAAAGCCGAAATAATTGAGGAGAGATGTACAGGTTTCGTATGTGGTTGCGTAAAGGCCTTGCAGAATCCTGGTCTATTTGTCACTTTATTTGGTCACATCATCCCTGTCTGTCTACACTACTTCGTCCACGTCCTTTCCCAACCTTCTTGACTTAACTCTTCAGTGTACCACTGGTTGCTCATTCTCCTCCTCCTTCCTTGCTGCTTCCTTCCTTCTCCCCTTCTTCCTCTGTTCCCCTTTCTCCGCATATTTGCATGCATAATTGTGTGTTAGCTTGTTCAACTTATTCACACACACACACACACACACACACACACACACACACACACACACACACACACACACACACACACACACACACACACACACACACACACACACACACACTCACACACACACACACACACACACACACACACACACACACACACACACACACACACACACACACACACACACACACACACACACTTCCCCCACTGACAGTGATGTGGTGGAGGCTGACTCCATACACAGTTTCAAATACAGATATGATAGAGCCCAGTAGGCTCGGGAATCTGTACACCAGTTGACTGACAGTCGAGAGGCGGGACCAAAGAGCCAGAGCTCAACCCCCCCAGCAAGCACAACTAGACGAGCACACACAGCAGAACATCTTAAGATAAATAACTTTGTAACACATCACCAGCAAGGGTTCAGGGATGGCAATTCCTGCTTCTCGGGTTTAATAGAATTCTATGACCAGGCGACAAAAATTAGGCAAGAAATAGAAAGGTGAGGAGACTGCATATTTGTGGATTGCCAGAAAGCCTTTGACACAGTATACCATAAGAGTCTGGAGCATATAGTTGGAGGTGCAGTTAGGCATAACAGGGAAGGTACTCTTAGGGGATAAGGGAGTACCGAAGCAACAGAAGACAGTATTATTTATTATTAACATCTTTATTGACAAAATTAATTACAATTTTGCCTAATCTGAGGATTTTGATAGTCTTATTAAATTGAGGTTAATGCTAGTATTCACTGTCACGCAGGACAGAGGGTCATACATAAGACAATAGGCCTAAACTGTAGGCTGAAGCACATATATATCACGGTTACAATCAATGTTTTAATGTGTGGATATGTGAAAACAACTTTCTATTGTGCACTGCCACACAAGTGCAGGGATGGGTTCATAAGTGATACAGCTTAGAATATAAGTAGAAATTGTTCTTCATTCTTTAAAATGGACAAGCAAATTTTGGGTAAATTGTTAGGATGTCGTCCAGAACACCTGAGTCAATAAAATAGTTACACAGTTGGTGGTACAATAGGCCAGGAGGTCTAAAGTCCTTTACGGTTTCACATTCATCAATATAGTGTTCTAGTGAATGCATTAAAGGTTTATCACAGAGTTTACAATCTGAATATTCTGGTAGTGGCTCAGCCTCACTAACCTGCCAGATGTGTCTATAGCCAAGGCGAATTCGCGCGATTACTACATCACATTGCCTGGTCCGGTTACTGTGCTGACCATACAAATACCTATTATTACAGAACTTGTCATAACTTTTAATACTGCAGCTTTCAGGTCTCTGTGCATTTCTTAGTTCTTCTAAATCTGAATTAATTTCTTTAATTTGTATGTTTCTAATAACTGCATTAGATAGTCCAAAATCATAATCAATGTTTTCTTTCCTGCAAGCCTCATTGGCCAATTGATCTACAAAGTCATGTTTTTCAACTCCAACATGGGATGGGATCCACACAAATTTTATACAAGAATTATTATCATTGGCAAAAATTACATTCCATTTAATATTACAAGCTACTTCCGACATACATTGTGATGGGTTATTTAAGGACTGCAGAGCACTTTTAGAGTCACAGAAAATAACTCCACCACCATTGAGCTTAAGGTATTCAGTGGCTAGATAAATACCCAATAGCTCGGTCTGTGTCGTGCTTGCCCAGTTGTTCAATCTCTGTGTACTAGTCATGATCATTTCATTCCCTTTATACACTGCACATGCACAACCTGTTCTACCAGTGCCTAACTGCACAGAGCCATCAGTAAAGGCATAGGATTCAGTCGGTTTGAGAATTTGAAGATGACTGTCAATAGCTTCTAATGTTATACATCTCAAAATGTCAGTGTTATACATTTGTTTTACACTGATGGGAGTATAATGCAGAGAGACCTCCACATCTTTCCAAGGGGGAATATAGTGAACAGTTTTATCAGGGTTAAGAGATACATTCAGTTTCTGAAGATTATAGACACAACAACTGAGCCACACACTGTAGGGAGCTTTTTGCGGCGGATTGAGGGAACAGTCAGAATTGTTTAGAATGGATCTCAATTTAATTTGAATAGAGCTGGGGGGACCATTATTTTTCAAAGTTTTGGCGCAAAACATAGTACTAAGTAGAACTATTCTTTCGTAAATGGAAGGTAAGTTTAGTTCCTTTCTCATGTTAACAATTCTGACAGTTCTAGGACAACCCAGGATGATGCGCATGGCATCATTCTGTACTACATCTAGGCCTTGTAATTGTTTAGGAGAAAAATTAAGAAGATGCAAGGCATAATAATCAACAACAGATCGTATAAAGGCAATATAAAAACTACGAGCATATTTTATGTTAATGCCAAATCCTTTGCCAACAAGAGTTCTGAGAGGTTTAAGACGCTCAACAAGTTTTTTACGCAGGTTGCTGATGAGATTTGTATCATTAACCTCGACTCCAAGATATTTATAAGACTCACAAGTCTCCACGGGCACTCCATTAATAGTATAGTTAGCATGAAGAGAATGGGGAATAAGAACCCTTGTTTTATCAACAGAGATTATGAGGCCACATTCTACTACTTTCTTGGAGAATGCATCAAGTAACATTTGTAGCCTTGGTTTACTGTGTGCCATAATACAAATGTCATCAGCATAACATATAACTGTTTCCGTAGGTTGTACAGGTATGTCATGGATAAGTTTGTGCATAAGTATATTGAAGAGCATAGGGCTTAGGACACCGCCTTGAGGTGTGCCTAGTTCGAATGCATCTGTTCTTGTACTTTTAACTCCTTTAAATAGGACACTAGCACGCCTGTTGGATAGGTAGCTCTTTATCCAACTCAGAAGATTACCTTTGATTCCAAATTCAGCAAGTTGCTCTAATATTATTTCGCCATTCGCTACATCGAAAGCTGACTTTAGGTCAATAAAGGCTGCCTGTGTCCCATCCTGGGAGTTTACAAAGTATTCAGCAAAGCATGTTTGTGTGCTACACTTGGGCATGAACCCATATAGGTTTGGGGCCAGTTTTTCTTTGACCTGAAACATGACACGATTGAGAACAATTCTCTCCAAGACTTTACACATGCAAGATGTAAGGGAAATGGGTCTGAATTTTTGAGAGTTAGGTTTAGGAATTGGTATTATGAGACTTTGTGTCCATTTCTTTGGCAAGATACCTTGTGAGAGACTCATTTGATAGAGGTCAAGCAGAGGGTGGCTAGGGACATCATTCAGTAAGCTCAAGATGTTATAAGTTATACCATCCTCACCAGGGGCAGTTTGCCTAGGTTTTCCTAATGCTGATGTTAATTCAAAGGGGGTTATAGGAGACTGATCCGTTAAATCTGGTGAGGAGCGTGCTATTTCAATATTAAAGTTTCTGTTAATGTTGGTATGTCTTAAATGCTGCTGTATATCTGGGGGTAAGGAAGAAATTTGTGAGACACTAGACCATTGAGCCAGGAGCATGTCAGCATATTCTGCAGGAGTATGATGAAGCTGAACTGGGGCTGAAGGTTTGGTAATGTTTTTAATTTTGTTCCACATTTCTGATAATGTTGTAGTTCTATTGATACCTTGTAGGAATTGTTCCCAATATGTGTTCTTAACTTGACCCTTAAGCTCGCGAAAATCTCTGTTGGCATTAAGGAATGCAAGTAAATTGTCAGCTGTTTTGTCTCGTTTATAAGAGTCAGCAAGCTGAAGCACTTTAGCTCGCTCTGCAATAATAATAGGATCCTCTGTCCATGAGGAAGAACGAGTGTTCTTTTTTTTCCTTGATTTAACCCAGGTATCATAATAACTGGTAATGATACTGACAAGATCATTGTAAAAGTGGTCCACTGATACAGGTGTATACCCAGTGTACCACTTATGTACATAAGCCTTAAAGTGCTGTTTAAGATTGTCTGGAATGTTAATTTTAACTCTAGGATGAGGATTGGACCTAATATCCGCCACATTGTATTCACAATATATTGCAAAATGATCACTTACTAGTTCTGGGATGAGCTTAACGTTGACGTTGCTATCTACTAGGCTGTATCCAATCACATAATCCAGTCTACCCCCCAATAAATGGGTCTGTTTATCAGTATCATACACAGTAATATTATGATCATTAAGGTATTTCAAGAAGACCCTTCCATTATTGTTACACTGAACGTCACCAAGAGCAGTGTGACGAGCATTAAAGTCACCCATACATAACATAGCTGTGTTACCTGTAGGTTTCGGTAGCAGGTCTGCTTTAAGTACATTACATCGTCCATATATGTTATACAGTAGGAAATGGCTATTTGCAGTTTGCAATTTGAATTTTTGATAATGTATACTATCACTCCTATGATTTTTAATTAGTTTACAGATTAATCCACTCTTAATATACGTTAGTAAACCAGTTCCAATACTGTTGTTGTATGCTATATACCCAGGTATCCTAGGTGGGACCTTCTTGATAGTTGTGGTCGTATATGGTTCCTGTAAACAGATCACATCTACGTCTCTCATTTTAGCATACAAGATTACGTCATTTATCCGAAGATAAACACTTCGAATATTCCAAGAAAGAAACTTAATTGTTTTTGTTTGATGAGCCATGGTTAAGTGTCAAGGGAATTAAGGTAACATTTAAGTTCGTAAAACAATTGGAGAACATAAGTAATTTTGTTCCGTGTGTCCTGAGTACTTTTGTTTAGGAGGCGTTTAACCTGAGTAGGAGTTGGTGTTCTAAAGTCTTTATGTTTAAGCAAATCAAGGGTGTCTTGACGATCTAGTTGGGGTGCCAGTGAGGGATCAATGACTACTCTAACACCATCCCTCACGGGGATTTGACACTCACGTTCCGTAGAGACAGGTGAAGTAGCCTCAGCAGCTGCAACATTACCACTCGCATCACTACTGGTGCTGGGAGAATTTACTTGATCACTATCGCTAGCATGATTCACTTCACTATCACCGGGCAGATTCATCACTAATGTTTGTATTTTAGCTTCCAAATCCATAATTTTATTTTTTAACCAGTTAATTTCTTCTGTATCTTTGCTTGTTTGCCTTAGCCCATCGAGGGTTGGAAACTGCTTACTAGAGGTGACATTAGGAGCTTCCAGCTGGGTGCCTCCTGCAGCTGGACCAGACGCCTCCGGCGTCCTGCTCATGGTAGAGAGGGCGGGGCGTCGAGGGCAGCCAGGATGCCAAACATCTACACCTTGACGCTTACACCTGGGACACTTCCGGACCAGAGGAGAGGCTTCCTCCCCATCCTCAAGGGTAGGGGGGTCCCTGTGAGGACACTCCCTTGTTTGGTGCTGTTCAGCACAGAGCCCACACACAGGGTCATGTTGACAGTACCTAGAGATATGATGAGTACCATGGCACTTATAACAAACAACAGGGGGGGATACCCAAGATTTTATAGGACTTGATGGGATGAAATGTCCAAAAAAGGTGTAATGTTCAGGGGGAGGGTCACCGCCATTCCAAACAATGATGATCCTGTTGAGAGGATGACCATCCTTATATATCCGTCTTGCCTTGTAGACCCCGTCAAGGGTATAAGCTCTATCAAGAGGATACTCTTTGGGAAAACTGGTAACAATATATTCCTTAAATTTTTTAGGTCGATTGATGATGTCTTCTCTGGTGAAAACAATATTAGCAATCTCACCTTTAACCAGTTGAGTGATGATATTTTCCTGCTTACGTGACACAAAGATGTAAGGGGATGTTGGTCTAGGTCGGACTATATCGAGGAGTGTTTTGGAGAACTTAGTAGAAAGTTGTTCGAACCATTTAAGTTTATCGTTGGTGGATGTTCCAGCTGGGAATGCCAGGCGCACATAGTCAGCGCGGGGAGCAATAGGAGGCTTGGGTGGGCGGGCCACTGGCTGGGTGGGCCCACCACCGCCCACCTCCACCGTCTTCACACGGGTTCCGGTGTTTCTGTCATCATTGCCAATGTCTTCATCGCCATCAGCAGAGTCTGCAAGTTTAGACTTTCTTCTCGCATTCCTTGATTGTTGCAAATGCCACTCATTTCCGTTATCCAGATCAGCATCGGGTTCCAGGTCATCGGGTGACTGCACCCCACTTCGAGCATCAACATATTCCTCGGCGGCGGGCTCAGGATCCATTGCTTGGAGATCACTTGGATTAGCAAGCACAACAGAAGATAGGGTGGTACTGAGCCCGGTTGCCATAACAACGGGCCAGGAGGCGCAGCACAGGGTAGCTGCCCGGGGCTCCACCACTCGCCCAGGCTAGGACACTGTCACCCACCTCATGTAAACACACCACCAGTCGCGCACACAAACCACGACCCTGGGAAGGAGGGCCCAAGGACTATTTTACACACGAGGGGAGCGTGGGGCCAGGTACACCACAAGGCGGCCCAGTGCCGTCCCACTGTACCTCTGGGTAGACTCCAGATACCGCCTCACAAATAATGTCTGCATGAAGTTCTATACAATCCAGCTATCCACAACCTACAACAGTTGGTAGTCAAGGTGTCGCACACTTAGTACCGCTGCACCTGAACGATTGGGCACGCTAAAGGCTCAATGTTAGGACTAGGCCTGTGTTAAACCGGACGAGGGGCACATCCTGACCAGCCAGTCCCGAGGCTACGGGAGAACTCCCCAGAAGACAGTGAGTCACTGTGAGGGGGAAGAGAGAGAGAGTAAACAAGTGGAATAAAGAAGGAACACAAATGAGCCAGCTAGCTAGTTAACTGTGTGTGTGTGTGTGTGTGTGTGTGTGTGTGTGTGTGTGTGTGTGGGGTCCATTGTAAACACCACACTACGGTACACACTTGCGGCCGTATTGTGAACGTGAGGGAGCATAGAGTAGCACAAAAGAGTATTGATGAGGGCCTCTACCCTCTGCCCCCCCCCCCCCTCCATCCCATACTGTTCCCTCTCTCTTGCTGTTCCCTATAACCCATTGAACCCTATCCCACACTGTCCCTTCTCCCCCACTTCACCCTAATTCACTTACCAACCACCAACCACTTGGGCTGGACGGTAGAGCGACGGTCTCGCTTTAATGCAGGTCGGCGTTCAATCCCCGACCCTCCAAGTGGTTGGGTACCATTCCTTTCCCCTTCCTCCCCCCCCCCCGTCCCTAATCCTTATCCTGACCAACTTCCCAGTGCTAAATAGTCGTAATGGCTTGGCGCTTTCTCCTGATAGTTCTCTTCCCCTTCACTCCCCCCCCCCCTCTCCTCTAGGTTGGGGCGGTGCCAGTGTCAGGGGCGGTGCCAGTGTCATGGGTGGTGCCAGTGTCTGACAGTGCCAGTGTCAGGGGCGGTGCCATGAGCGGTGCCAGTGTCAGGGGCGGTGTTATGGTTTAGGAAGCCACATGGCATTGTTTGGATCGAGCCAATCACCCGAATCACGGTGAGTCAATCAGGGGCTGAGTCACCGTACACTGCAGACTGCTGCTCACAGTGGCGCTGCTGTCTGCTTGCCTGTCTGCCTCTGTCAATACCGCCGACGTCACCTTTGTGGCCGTGCACGAAAACGCTCAAATTACGGTAGTTTATCATGCCGCGAATGATAGGATACTGTATTATATATTTGCAATTAGACTTTGTAAGTTTATCATTAGCTCTTGTCGATCTTGCGGGTGACGTGTCGGATATCTGCTTAGCTGTTGATGATATCGCCTATCGCCTGATTGGCTATTGTCGATACCACGAACAATATTATTTGCTATTGGGGGTGGGGGGTAGAAATAGCCTAAGTTACTCTATCCCTTTGAGATGTATTTCTTTCTTGTCTCAATAAACATACTTGAACTTGAACTTTGCTATTAATGTTGCTATTACTGCTGTTTACTGAGTTGCAAATTTATTATATACCTGGTTTGCAATTGCCTGAATCTTAACCTAACCGAGGACCCGCGAATAGAAAACGTGGACATCGCGTCACTTGCGCGAGCAGCTGTGATCTTGAGCACTTTTTGGTCTAAGGAGACTTTTTGTGTCAAAATGTGATTTCGAGAGGACCCTTGCCCTTGAGGTGCTTCCGGGGCTCAGCGTCTC
>NC_091238.1:14741691-14754191 GCF_040958095.1 Procambarus clarkii
ACCACTTATATCCTGATACTTCCCAAGGCTTTCCTGAAGCCTTTGAGCATCCGAAGGCTTGAAAGTCCCTCCAGACTCTTGAGACTGTGATCCAGGTGTTATGGAATCCTTCTGAATCACGCAAGACGCTGAACCTGAATTAAAGAAATGGTAACGATCAGTCTCTGGACGCGTGGAAGCTTCCTGGAGATCCTGAAATACACAAGTTTTCGTTGCATCAAGAGAGGTGTTAAAATAATTTGTCGCTAAATTGTAAGAAAGCCAATTTGTTTCGTTCTTCTGACCTGCTTCCATCCTCATTCCGGTCACCGTGGAAGGCTGGCTGGCCACTGGCCATCGCCAGGAGGGAATGCTGGCTACAGGACCCAGTCAGTCCTACCACAAGCCTCCCCCACCCCAGTGACTGTGGGAGGAACCCAGTCAATCCTCCCACTGGCAACTGCGCTTACTACTTAAATTAAATTCCACTAGCGGTGTATTGTTGCCGATAACACAATAAATACGGAATTTAGGCTGCAGGAACGGCCGCTAATATTAGCAGGGCGTCGGGCTGACAGCTGCGTGGGGGGATATTCCAGCCCCGTCCTCCTAAGGTTTCCCAACGTCAAGAAACGGTCGTACTAAAGTGCCCCCCTTTATCCTAACCCACCAGAGGACCTAAAACAGAAAACGGGGGACAGTATGTCAATTTCGCGAGCCGATACCATTTTCTAGTACTTTTTTTTTGGTCTTGAGTAGATTATACGTCAAAAATGCGACGTTTTATTAGAAGAATGGGTTGGATATTCTTAAGTGTACCCTCCTTGGCAGCCCTTTCCGGTTTTCTCCTTTGTGTTGATGACTTCGTTTTCCTCGACCTTAGAGGTTATCGCTACAGTGCTAATCTTGGATCGTGCTTGAGGAGGAAGTGTCCGTGGCAGGTGTTGTCGGAAATGTCGAAGTGTCCGTCGACTGTTCAACACACTCCCGCTACACATAAGGGGTATAACTGGCCGACCCCTCGCAGTGTTCAAGAGAAAGAACTTGACGAACCCCTTCGAAGAATACCTGATCGACCAGGCTGTCATTCATGTCAGGCTGCGAGCAGCCGCGTCCAACTGCCTGGTTGACCAGACGACCAACTGGAAGGCCTGGTCGGAGACCGGGCCGCGGGACCGTTAATCCCCGAACGCTACATGGGACTTCACACATACTTAAGTTTGAACTCACTAATAATAGCTGTTTAAATATGATATCTTGACAAGGAATATATTTAAGTTAATGGGCAATGTAACTCAAATTATTAATGGTACTAATAATGATTGTTTCCTTTGCAGGTGAGTTGTGAGAGGTGAACAAATCCACAAGGGCCGTGATGGGGGTTCGAACCTATGTCCGAGAGTTGTCATTGTGAGAGGTGCTAAAAGGGAGAGTTGGTAGCTAGCCCGGCACGGCGAAGCGAAGCGAAAATGTCCATAGAGCTGGCAAGTAGGGGGTGGAAGAACGGGGCGAGGCTGCAGAAATCTTGAGCAAGGATCCGGGGATGAGGTGAAGAGGGGAGATGAAAGATCGGTGGCCCAACCACCGTGGATTTGATGGTTGGGCCACCGATCTTTCATCTCCCCTCTCGGTTTCATCCCCCGGCAC
The DNA here is from genome assembly GCF_040958095.1 of Procambarus clarkii. Taxonomy (NCBI): domain Eukaryota; kingdom Metazoa; phylum Arthropoda; class Malacostraca; order Decapoda; family Cambaridae; genus Procambarus; species Procambarus clarkii. The sequence goes on from NC_091238.1 coordinate 14,743,318, forward strand.
GGCCTTGTCGCCGCTCGCTCGGGTGGAGGCTGGCTGGGGTGTGTGGCCTGGCTGGCTTTGTGGCTTGTGTAGGGATGTGATCTGCGTTTGTTGATGGCTTTAGTGGAGTGTCTGGGGGATTCTTCCGTCCCCAGCACTGTCACTCCTCACCTTCGCCACCACTGTCACTCCTCATCTCTCCTTGCCTGCAATGTTACTACTTTACACATTTGTGTATCATCACTTCACCGTAACTCACACAGTAACTCCCAACGACTACCACTATCAGCAATACTGGCATACCACCACTATTGCCACCACCAACACCCCACCACTATTGCCACCACCAACACCACCGGTCGCAACATTAAGGTCAAGTTCGACAAAGAATTTGAACATCAGCAAAGTTCAGTGATAAGGTAACGGATACAAGAATGAAGAGCTGGACCCCCCTTCCCCGTGATCACTGATAGGTAAGTACCACCATAGACCTTCATCTCCTGTTCCTCCTTTGTTCGTCTTCCTCTCCCACATCCCACCCTCTCCACTTCCGGGAGCGGGGTTCAGTTTTCAGGTTGAGGGAAGGGTCCGTCTCTCCTTGCTAGCGTCTCCCTGTACTACTTGGCCGAGATATTAGTTTTCCCCCTTACTGTCTTGTACTTGTGGGCTCTCAGGTTATAAGAGCGCCGAATGGGTGCATTTGTTCGTCGTATTAGTTGCTGCAGCTTCATGTGTAAACATAGAGCTCTGTTTTAGGTTGAAATCTCCTTGTTTAGTTTAGTATATGAGAAGGTGTCTTTTGAGTGGGTGGGGACGGTATTGTCCAGTGACAAGTAGCTCATGCTCAGCTGGTGGGTGGGTGTGCTCTCTCTCCTTCCCCCCCCCCCCTCTCTCTGTCTCTTACTCTCTCTCTCTTTCTCTCTCTTACTCTCTCTTTCTCTCTCTCTCTCTCTCTCCTTCTCTCTCTTTCTCTCTCTTTCTCTCTCTTACTCTCTCTCTCTCACTCTCTTACTCTCTCTCTCACTCTCTTACTCTCTCTCTCTCTTACTCTCTCTCTCTTTCTCTCTCTTACTCTCTCTCTTTCTCTCTCTCTTACTCTCTCTCTTACTCTCTCTCTTACTCTCTCTCTTACTCTCTCTTTCTCTCTTACTCTCTCTCTTACTCTCTCTCTCTTTCTCTCTCTTACTCTCTCTCTGGGTTGAACCTGACACTGGTCAGAGACCGGGTGCAGTGGTGCTCTGACCCATCTGGAGATAGCATCAAGGTAACTTCTCCCCAAGGCTTTCTCACACGAGATAATGAACCTCGTCTTTAGAATATACCAGAAGCATTAACAACAACTGATAGCTCCGCTACACAAGGGAGGTAGCAAAGTATTGGCTCAAAGTTACAGACCAATCCCACTAACATGGCATCAAAATATATAAGTTTTTGAGAAAAAATGATTGGGAGTCGGACCTTCAGATTTATGGTGAATACAACTCAGGTCAAGACGGAATTAGATCCTGTCTTTTGCAGTTACTCGACCACTATGACAAAATCACGGAAACATTAGAAGGAAAACCAAATGTGATCAGTATGAATAAAAGGTAAAATATGGCTATATTTAATTTCCTGTCAAATAGACTGCAGAGAGTAACATTCAGTTAAACAATATCAAGTCCAAGCACAGTGAAAAGCGCTGTTATCACTGTTGAACATAAAGGAATGAAACGAAATAAGATAAGACAACTAGATCTCCTCATAATAAGAACACAAGAGGTAAAAGATGTGGGAATAATGATGCCTGACGACCCTAACGTTTAGTGAACATAGGCAAGCAAATATAGCGAGCGCCAGGAAAATTATAGGATAGATTATGAGAATCTTCAGATCCTCCTATCACACATCTCACACTATTCAAATCACTGGTGCTGTCCCGCCTTGAGTTCTGCTCAATACTCGCTTCCCCCTTCAGAGCGGGAGAGATGCTGAAATAGAGGGAGTACTGAGAACATATACTGCATACATAGGCACGATAAAGTACCTGAATTATTGGGACCGTAGCTCATGGGGCCTCGTAGCCTGGTGGATAGCGCGCAGGACTCGTAATTCTGTGGCGCGGGTTCGATTCCCGCACGAGGCAGAAACAAATGGGCAAAGTTTCTTTCACCCTAAATGCCCCTGTTACCTAGCAGTAAATAGGTACCTGGGAGTTAGTCAGCTGTCACGGGCTGCTTCCTGGGGGTGGAGGCCTGGTCGAGGACCGGGCCGCGGGGACACTAAAAAAAAAGCCCCGAAATCATCTCAAGATAACCTCAAGATAACCGTCTCGGAACTCTGAAAATATACTCTGGAAAGGAGACGAGAGAGAGGTATCACGCTATACAATATTCTGGAGCAAACGGTATGGTAGGATATACAAAACAGAGCCAGTGAAGGGAGCCGGTCGGCCGAGCGGACAGCACGCTGGACTTGTGATCCTGGTCCTGGGTTCGATCCCAGGCGCCGGCAAGAAACAATGGGCAGAGTTTCTTTCATCCTATGCCCCTGTTACCTAGCAGTAAAATAGGTACCTGGGTGTTAATCAGCTAACACGGGCTGCTTCCTAGGGGTGGAGGCCTGGTCGAGGACCGGGCCGTGGGGACACTAAAAGCCCCGAAATCTCAAGATAACCTCAAGATAAGGGTGGTAGTATACACAGAGAACACTGTATGAACATCAGAGGTCCACAGCTGTTCAATATTCCCCCAGCAAGCATGGGAAATATTGCCGGAACAAAAGTGGAGTTGCAATAAAAATAGTTTCCTGCAAGAAGTGGATTTGCGTGTGGCTCCAAGCAACAGTGTGTTGGATCAAGCAATCACAAGTCAAGCCTAGGTCCAGGCCGAGCTTGGAGAGTAGAACAACTCCCAGAACCCACTCCAGGTAAACTCCAGACAAGATCTGTCCTCCAAGTTGACGCGAGTGGTGGTGTTCGAGATGCCACGGACCGCGACGTATATTACTGTATGGGAATACATACTCCTGTATTCCCATACAGGAATATGTTTACTGTATATCGTAGCATGCAAACCTCCCCCTTACAACCCCTAGTGTTGAACACTGAGCCGGGAGGTAGCGGGCCATATTTTGCACATAATCCCCCTATTTTGGGAACATACTCCCATCTCTGTAATGAAATTATTGCTGGTGAGGACCCATTTCTGCAAGATGGATAGCAAGAACTTCATAACATAAATAACCTGCTCATTGCGCATAACAAAAGGATTTAGAATCTCTCTTGTAAGGATACATTCTCATTCAAACATAACCAATTATGTTGACACTGACATAGCATCTAAATTAGCATGGAACATAAATGTAATTGGAATCCGGGGAGGTGAGAGAGAGGAGAGAGAGAGAGAGAGAGAGTGTGAGAGAGAGTGGTTTTAGTTTTAGCTATTCAGAACGAAGAGTCCATGTAGCACGGGCTATGGTGAGCCCGTAAGAGAGAGAGAGATAGGTGGGCAGGATACAGGTGGGCCGTGTGGGAGGGGGGGGGGGGATGGGGTGGGTTGAAAGAGTGGGATTTCATCTCGTGGCCGGATACCTGAGAGGCTGCCATTGTGCAGTCTGTGTGCTTCTGTGGTGATCTGGGCCGATTGTTGATGTGACGGGCACGTCCTGAGGGGGAAGAGAAAGCATTGGGGGATACTGCATTAGTGAAGCGCTGTTGGTCTCCCAACGCGTCCATTAGGTCATAATCCTCCTCCGCCTGCTTTTTTAGTAGTTTCTGGTCGAAAGTTGAGGTTTTGTTTCACTTATCTTTAAAGCATATGCCACTTTATTAGATAGGACGGTAATAATGTTATCGGTGTAATTTTTTTTTTAGAAATGGTGCTAAAGTTGCACTTGTTTGGTGCAAACAAGGGGTGTGTGTGTGATTATATATATATATATATATATATATATATATATATATATATATATATATATATATATATATATATATATATACCTGAATGGTCCTGGGGACCATTCAGGCTTGTTCGCATATATATATATATATATATATATATATATATATATATATATATATATATATATATATATATATATATTAACTCCTTTTGTCCGGTTGAGATGGTCAAGTGGATTAAGGCGCCCTGTACATACCAGTTGCGTTGCTCCTGGCAGTATGGGTTCGAGTCACTTCTGGGGTGAGAGTTTTCAGTTGCATATAGTCCTGGGGACCATTCAGGCTTGTTCGCATATATATATAATACTGGTAATACTATATATATGTAACACTTAACACACACACTGGGCCCCAGAGTCTCTTTAATATTCTCCAGGGATTAATTTTTTGTGCAGTATTTTCAAACGTGTTAGATTGTGTAAATTGTTTTGGCCGAGGCTGTAACAACCGAATTACATTATCACGCAATTTTTATCTCATTAATTTACTACATTTTTGCGTAATTAGTGTCTGAAAGATAAGGCTGATTTAATTATGGTGCCTTGAGGTGATTCCGAGGGTCAATGTCCCACGAGGCCCAGTCTCTGATCAGGCCTCCTAGTTGTGGTGATATGATCAAGCAGGCTGTTAGACGCCTGCTGTAGGAATCACAGCCTGGTTGATCAGGTGCTGTTGAGTATGCAAAGGCTATGAGGGCTATATCTTTTTTTTTAAGATATTTCAGTTAATAATTTATTAACTGTACGATATATATGGTTCAAAAGTATGTTATATTGTAGATCCTGCTTATATATTGGATGTGTTATCTGAGGTCACCCCCAGGTAGCCATGAGGGCACAGTAAGGAAGACTTGTAGGATCTAAGAGCGTATGTTTACATGTGGCCGGAAGGATTGAGATCAAGGAGAAGTGAAACCCAGCGGAGGATCTCAGGGTGTTGAACCCCACCAAGCTGCATCAGCCAGCCCTGGTGACGCACCAGTCAGCACCAGCAGCAGGCGGATCACCAGGTCGTAGGTAGGAGAAGAGGGTGCAGGTAAGAGGGGGATACAGGTGGTGTGGAAGGGAAGTAGATAGGGGTGGTGATCGTGGATGAAGGGAAGGGACGCAGGTAAGGGGGAACAGGTGCAAGGGGACGCATTTCAGGAACGTGGTAGTGGATGAGGGGAGGGTGGAGAGGGTGTGACACACACCCATGTGCTGCCGCAGACTTTCACCAATGTTCATTGAACCCAGTTATTGAATGGCACTTCAGTTTCTCCTCCCTCTTCACACATCTTTCATCTTCATCCTACTTCTTCTTCTTCTCCTGTCTCCACCTTTTTACCATTCCCTTTTTTTCTTTTTGGTTAAGCTGGGCAAGGAAGGGACGACGATCCAGGTCGCCTCGTGCTGGACTCCGTCGACGCGGTCTGGTGTGTCGTCATCTGGGAGTCACTGGCCTCTCGCATTACCGCGGGTATATCCGCTTTTATGCGGCTATCCGCAACTGTTGACATGATCTGTGTCATGCTAAAGGTGCCCAACTGGCAGGAGGGTTAGTCACACAGGGGTGTGATCGGTGGCCTGCATCGGGCAGACTTGGTGAGCCGCGAGACACCACGTGGGGACATCTTCAAGAGGAAACTAGATTTATTCCTCCAAGGAGTGCCGGACCAACCGGGCTGTGGTGGGTATGTGGGCCTGCGGGCCACTCCAAGCAACAGCCTGGTGGACCAAACTCTCACAAGTCAAGCCTGGCCTCGGGCCGGGCTTGGGGAGTAGAAGAACTCCCAGAACCCCATCAACCAGGAGCTGGATGAAATGCACTAAGAGAGACGTCTCCCGGGAACCTTAGTGTGAATCATCTGTTCGCAGTGAATTTATTTCCCGGTCACTCTAAATACTTTACACGCAAGTACCTGTGAAGCCTCTGCTTCCAAGTACCTGTGAAGCTTCTGCTTCCAAGTACCTGTGAAGCCTCTGCTTCCAAGTACCTGTGAAGCTTCTGCTTCCAAGTACCTGTGAAGCTTCTGCTTCCAAGTACCTGTGAAGCTTCTGCTTCCAAGTACCTGTGAAGCCTCTGCTTCCAAGTACCTGTGAAGCTTCTGCTTCCAAGTACCTGTGAAGCTTCTGCTTCCAAGTACCTGTGAAGCCTCTGCTTCCAAGTACCTGTGAAGCCTCTGCTTCCAAGTACCTGTGAAGCCTCTGCTTCCAAGTACCTGTGAAGCCTCTGCTTCCAAGTACCTGTGAAGCCTCTGCTTCCAAGTACCTGTGAAGCCTCTGCTTCCAAGTACCTGTGAAGCCTCTGCTCCCAAGTACCCGTGAAGCCTCTGCTCCCAAGTACCCGTGAAGCCTCTGCTCCCAGGTAGTTGTGAATCCGTTGCGCGGTAATCCTCGGAACAGGTCTCCAGCAGGAGCTAAATCCCCGGGGTTTGTGTTGAGCGTGTTGACGAGAGGCAAACAGCTGGGACGGCTCAGACTGATTACCTCCGACGCCGGAGTCCTCCTCCTCTGGCACGGAGTCGGACTTCAGGGGCACGCACCAGGCGCGCACGGAGTCGGACTTCAGGGGCACGCACCAGGCGCGCACGGAGTCGGACTTCAGGGGCACGCACCAGGCGCGCACGGAGTCCGGACCTACCTACCAACCTGGCAGTAGTCAGTCCAGCTGGGAAGGACAGAGCCGATCATTGTGTCATACGAGGCTAAGGGGGACCTGGAGTCCGGCAGCCCTACGTTACCCGTCACGGTAGGCTGCGTAATATTAAATTAATTCGGTTGTAATGCACGAGAGGAAGTCAAGCCTCGCAGGTAACCTGTGTGTTAGAAGTCAACGTTGCCAGGTGGTGTGTGTGTGTGAGGGGTGATTATAGGGTGCAGGAGTAAACTTCCCCCTGAGGGGAAATTGGGTGGGAATAAAAACTCCTGAGACAGAACACAGGTAACGAGTGAGTGAGTGAGTGTGAGTGAGTGAGTGAGTGAGTGAGTGAGTGAGTGAGTGAGTGAGTGAGTGAGTGAGTGAGTGTGTGTGTGTGTGAGTGTGAGAGTGTGAGTGAGTGCGTGTGTGGCATCCATTGGAGGTCCTGTCACTTGTGTTTTGCACACACCGTCAACTTTGGATTCAGTCTTGCAACTGTTTTTTTATACTGGTGCTGCAGTTTAATGTATTTCTGGATTAAAGACATCATCATGAGGGGTCTCAGTGGTGGTTGTTGTATTTCGTAGCGCGCATACACTATGTATGCGTGAAGGAACCTGGCAGCGTCTCGAGATGGGGTTAAACGACGAGGAGTTCTGCTTAAGAATGTTTGTGTTATGTAGTGGGCTTATTCAGAATGTCTTGTGTGGTGTTCTCTGAATGAGAGAGGGTGGTTGGGGGGGGGGGAGGGATGGGTGGAGCGTTGTCGTCCATTCTGTCGTGGGGATAGAGGCAAGCGGTGAGCAAACCTACGCATGTACAAGCGTGCACGTGTACACACGTGCACGTGTACACGTAGGAACGCGTACATGCGGTGACATACACAATCAGGCCCCCTTGTGTGTGTGTGTGTGTGTGTGTGTGTGTGTGTGTGTGTGTGTGTGTGTACTCGCCTGGTTGTGCTTGCGGGGGGTTGAGTTTTGGCTCTTTGGTCCCGCCTCCCAACCGTCAATCAACTGATGTACAGATTCCCGAGCCCAGCACAACTAGGTGAGTACACACACACACACACACACACACACACACACACACACACACACACACACACACACACACACACACACTCACACTCACACTCACTCATATATATCCTGGAGTAAGGTGGGGGGGGGGACGAGTTGGTCCTCACCAACTCGTCGGGTCAAGCAGCATAGACTGGGAGAGGTCCACGGGGCGTAATTGCCAGTCATTGGAGTCCTCCGGTATTGGAACTGGTGATTGGGAATGCGTTTGTGGCTCTCGGTAATAATAATGAATATCCGGACGGGCTGTGATGGCCAGCTAATTTAATTTTCTCATTGACCGAAGGTTTTAATTACAGTACAACTGCTTAACCACCCGTGTCTGCGTGACTGTCTGTCTGTCTATTAATTTAATTTTTCTAAATGGCTTGTCTGCCTTTGTACATAACAGCCTGTCTGCTTGTACGACTGTCTACACCTGCCTACAGGTGCAGACAGTCCACCCGTCTATATGACTGCCTACCCGTCTATCGGTCTGGAGTCATTTCCTGTGCAATTACTGGGATGATTGCTGGTAAACCTCGTAGGTTATACCTGGCTTGTAGACTAGTTTACTGGTTGAGTTCTGGCTCTTTGGCCCCCCTCCTCTCAACTGTCAATCAAGTGATCTACAGGCTCCTGGAGCCTACTGGGCTCTTATCATATCTACATTTGAAACTGTGTATGGAGTCAGCCTCCACCACATCACTGCCTAATGCATTCCATTTGTTAACTACTCTGACACTGAAACAATTCTTTCTAACGTCCCTGTGGCTCATATTAGGTACTCGTTGGGTCGTGTTATCTGTGCCCCAGGTCAGTCCGTGCTGTGGCCAGTTTCCCCTGGTGAGTGTCTGGTCTGTGGCCAGCCTTCCCCTGTGGCCAGCCTGGGTACCCACTGGGTAGGTCCGTCTCGTCGGGTGTTCATTAGGTATTAGATTCAAATTTCCTTGTCACAAATGTCTGTTTGTCTCATTGTTACAGTTCATTATATAGGCCTAGTCTATCTCACAGGCTTCCTATCTACAGGTGTGGAGAGTGGGGGGCCTGGTGCAGGTGTGGAGGGTGGTGGGGCGGAGTCAAGGTGAACCAGGTGGGAGGTGTCCTCTACAGGTGGGCCGAGGTACCCACCTAGCAGTGACTACGGGCGGCAGGTGAGACTATCACTCTTCCTGACCCCCCAGTAGGTACATGGGGCCACCCACCCCGGCCTCTCCAAGCGAGCCACTCCGTCAAAAACTCGACTGTTTCACTTAACTATAAATGTTTAGTCCCCTACTCCCCACCCTCCTCCCCAACACTCGTGTGAGCTAAAGCAAGGCGCTCCTCACCTAGGTGTTGTGGTGGTGCTGGTGGTGGCTCTATAGCAATGTTGGTGGTGCTGGTGGCGGGTCTGGTGGTGCTGGTGGTGGCTCTATAGCAATGTTGGCGGTGCTGGTGGCGGGGCTGGTGGTGCTGGTGGCAGGGCTGGTGGTGGCTCTATAGCAATGTTGGCGGTGCTGACGACGGGTCTGGTGGTGCTGGTGGTGGCTCTATAGCAATGTTGGTGGTGCTGGTGGCGGGTCTGGTGGTGCTGGTGGCGGCTCTATAGCAATGTTGGTGGTGCTGGTGGCGGCTGAACCCTTAATATCACTGGTCCGCGCGCCCACTCTCATAATGGTGCCGCTAAAAATAGACGGACCTCACCTTTTATAATACATTTTAGCCATTTTATTGGGTGTGATATTTTTGGTGCTGTTGTTGGTGGTGGGTCGTTAAAGGCTGACAATGGTCGTTATCAGGAGGATGACCTTTTATGCCAACGATGACCTGTGATGGTAGTTAAGGAGTGAAGTGCAAGCGTAGTTTAGTAATTAGTGAGAATTTCGATATTCAACGTGATTAAAAAGCAAAATCTTAGTGCTTAAACGTAATGATTCATTGAACATTTTTGGGTGTATTCCAGAAGATATTTGGGGGAAATGAGTATGGAGTCAGGAAGGGGGGGGGGTAACCAGGTGGGGGTATATAGCTCAGACCAGTTACATCACCGCTCCTGTGACAGGTAAGTCCACTACGGGCTCGCCATAGCCCGTGCTACTTGGAACTTGTTCCGAGTAGCTGAATCTATAACATCAACAACAACAATGCAATTTCTCTTTACGGGCTATTCATGCCCGTGCCACCTCTTGGGTGGCTTAATCTTTATCAATCATGGCAATTTCTCTTAATAATTCCCCTCCCTTCCAGGGTATGTATTTTAGTAGGAGGGAGAACAGAGGCATCAGGTGAAAGGAAACTCTCCTGCCGAGTGAACTGAACCCGGGACCTTTTGGATGTGACTCGACTGCACTGGCTACTGCGCCACAGAGGCTGCGACTCTGGAGAGCGCGCGCGCCGTGTCGTGTCGCGCGCGTCAGGTCTCGTCACGACAATAACAGTCTCCTTTAGGCCATGTGTTGCTTCATATGTTTATTTGGTCAAGGACTTCCCGTGCGTGCGCGCGCGTGCGTGTGTGCTCCTGTGCTGGAGGGGGGTTGAACAAGCGTGATAACCTTGAAGGTTTGGCGGAGGACAAGACCTGGGGGAGATTGACGTCCCCCCCCCCCACTCCCCTGCCACCCCCACAACACCCCCTGCCACCTCCACAACACCCCCTGCCACCCCCACAACACCTCCTGCCACCCCCACAACACCCCCTGCCACCCCCACAACACCCCTGCCCCCCCACTACACCCCTACCCCCCCCCACACAACACCCCTATCCCCCACACAACACCCCTGCCCCCCCCCCACACAACATTCCCCCCCCCATCCTTACCCCCTCCATTTCAGCCTCGACGATGCTCCCAGGGATCAGTAGTATGCCAGTCACCACTCTAGGGCTCAAGTTCCCGCCTCAGCCGACGCCCAAGTCACCCCTACGGAGTACGGATGGTCGTGTCAGTGTCGCCTTGACGGGGGCGTCTCTTCGCGGGTTTTCCCATTATCGTAATAAACCAGAAATGTTTGGAGGGGGGAGGGGGGGGTTGCTGTGGTGGCCCACTCTCCCCCCACCACACTGTGGTGGCCCACTCGTCCCGCCCCCCACCACAACACTGTGGTGGCCCACTCGCCCCCCCCCCACACTGTGGTGGCCCACTCGTCCCGCCCCCCACCACAACACTGTGGTGGCCCACTCGCCCCCCCCCCCACTTAGTCTGGTATTGGCCTTAAGGCCACCGCAATAGTCCACTGACCAGCAAGTATATTTGTCCTGAACATCGTCAAGGTCTAAAGTGTGTGTGTGTGTATAT
>NC_091238.1:14756691-14761691 GCF_040958095.1 Procambarus clarkii
CCCTCCTGCAAGCCTCCCTGGGGGATTCCTCACATCCCTGAAAGCTTCATTGTGGTGATATTCCTGCTACTTGCGTGCGTACTCAGGTCCTTTCGTGTTTGTTCGCTTGCGTTATCATTTCTTTTTCTTGCTCCTTTGCTCGCTGGCTTCCTTGCTTGTTCGTATGAGGCCTTACTTCCTTGCTTGCTTCCTCCCAACTGCTTGTTTTACACATGTAATTACCTAATCTGCATGATGGGGTTCTGGGAGTTCTTCTGCTCCCCAAGCCCGAGGCCAGGCTTGACTTGTGAGAGTTTGGTCCACCAGGCTGTTGCTTGGAGCGGCCCGCAGGCCCACATACCCACCACAGCCCGATTGGTCCGGCACTTTTTTTTAGAAACGTCTAGTTTTCTCTTGAAGATGTCCACGGTTGTTCCTTAGTGTAATTATTTAGGTAATTAGACTGTTTCTTACTCTCCTCTTCTTTCATCAGTTCAATTTGTGTTAGAGCTAGGCTCTGTCTTCTATATTATGAACGTAATGGTGCTTTGCATCAGGCCTCTTGGACTGGTCGGTGGAGAGATGGCCTCGCCGCTTGCAGGGTCGGCGATCGATCCCCGATCCTCCAAGTGGTTAGGCACCGTTCCGTCACCTTGTCCTCGTGTCCCAGTCCCCTTGTCCTCGTGTCCTAGCTCTTCGTCCTCGTATAAAAGCTCTTATGTTCTTACAGCCTTTCCAAGGGCTCCAGTCATACCTGCTCAGAGGTGAATGCTGATCATTTGTGACCTCTGTCAAGTACCTCTGCTCCCGCGGCAAGAAGTCTTAAGTCATGCGGCTTCAGACTAGGAAAATATTTTCCCAATGCCAGAACTATCTTAGACAATTGTGGTTGTTGATAAACTCTTGTGAAATCAAACGTGTAGCCATAGACTTTTCAGGCAATAAATCACTGGTCTATCATGATTGATAAAGATTAAGCCACCCATGAGGTCGCTCGGGCATGAATAACCCGTAATGGTCTATCATGATATCCTGTATGTGCATAGGTGACATACTTAACATAATAGATACCCTTAAAAAGATTCATAGAAAACACCGACCTTACCTAACCTTGTTAGTATCTTAAGATAAGCATCTTATAGCTTCGTAATTACAATTATTACCTAACCTATAATAGGTATAGGTTAAGTAATAATTGTAATTACGAAGCAATAAGATGCTTATCTTAAGATACTAACAAGGTTAGGTAAGGTCGGTGTTTTCTATGAATCTTTTTAAGGGTATCTATTATGTTTAGTATATCACCTATGCACGTAGTTAATAAGTCAATATTGACTTTACGAATTTGCGAGAACGGGCTGTATCCTGTTAGTATATAGTGCGTGTGCCGGAGGGATAGATGAAGTTTACGGGCTATTCAAGCCCGTGCCACCTCTTGGGTGGCTTAATCTTCATCAATCAATCGGGATAGAGGATGTGTTGAGCACTTTCCTTCGTCCCTGTGGCTATGGAGACGTCGTGAAGGGCTTCTATAGGCTAGTTTAGCCTCGTGGCGTGAGCTCAACATTGCACTTGTAAGTTGAGAAATACCCCATCAAGGCTGTCAACTGCTGAGGTGTGCAGTTGAGCCGAGCAGGAATGCCAACTGTTCACAACAGCTATTAAGAGGATAAAATAGCTAGCGCAACGGCACAAGATCTTAAGAAGATCTTGCCAGATGTAGGTCGTGTCTGATCTCTACTCCCGCTGGCGCAGAGAAATCGCAGATTTCGGTTTAACAAATTTCTTGACGGCTGGTTATAGGCGGGGGATCCGTTTGTGGGACGATATTTTGCAGTGTGAGGGGATAAATGATTTCCTGAAAATACCATGTGTCTAACATCAAGTTTATTCTTACATAAAACGAAAATGTATATACACACGAGAATGGGGATAATTGTCTTTCCGTTAAGAGGGGTCATAGGCAAATCTACGCACAGCTCATCGTTTGCAGCTGACGATATCCACCTGCTGATACCGAGCTGACGATACCCAGGTGACGATAGCCAGATAACATAACGCAACCTAACTTAACACTGTTAATGTGAACATGTCGAGCGCACGACGCTACACACCAGTCATAGGGTACAAGTCTAGCCGAGAAAACTCCATACTCTCCCAAAGACAAAGTAATCCAGGGCTTACTTTCAGGTATGCCCGAGTCAGCGCTGACGTGCTGACAAAGAGGTAATAATGGTATGCTTGAGTCAGCCGTGACCTGCTGACAGAAGTAGTGGTACGTCAGCTGGGGGGAGGACCGGCAGATCTTGTCCAAACATACTATTACTGCAGGTGGTGTAACCAGCCCCCAGGAGTGTAAACAGGCTCCCAACACGCCTTGGGTGCTGCCTTGAAGACGTTGATCTAGACGCTGTCGCCTGCTCCGCCACCAGCCAGTCCCTTGTCCTCTCGTCTTAATACGTCGCCGTTTTGTTACGGGAAAAGTGACGTTTACACTAGGTGGTCACTGTGACGGTGACGTCGTTTACACTAGGTGGTAAACGAGACGTTTACGTAGGGTGGTAAAAAAAGGACATTAATACCAGGTTGGGAAACGTGACGTTTGACAAAGGGAATGTTTTTTGCACATACAAGGGAGAGGAAGGGGTGGGGGGGGGGGTAATTGACCGTGTCGTTTGAGGAAGTCGACAACTAAACCATCTGATGTATAAATGTCGGTCATTAGCGGTGTCGGGTGTCATACAGCGGACTCTGTGCGTGTGTCGGGTGTCGTAGATACTTGGTGAGTGCGTTTTGATGTGGGTGGTTGTGATGAGTGATGAGTGTGTGATGCGGCAGATGATACTGTTGACAGGTAGAGACCCACCGCTGCATTGTGGTGTGGTCAACTTGACCTTGATTACTGGCGGCTTGTATCATCTACCACTCCCCACCCCTTCTGTCTCTCCCCCCTTCCCCCTTACCTGTCTTCTGTATCATCCCCCCTCCACTACCACACCACCACACCACACCACACTAACAGCCACACCCCCACCCACCACACCACACCAACAGCCACACCCTCCTACTCCCACCACAAGAGTGGCGCACCAGCCTACATACAGTACAAGATACCACCTGAACTCAGACGTCCTTAGAGATTTCTTGCCACACCGTGTAACTACGTACAGGTAACAGAACACTCCAAGCTTATCATGGCAAGTTACCGCCCCTCTCCTGTGCCAGGTAAGTCCACTACGGGCTCACCATAGCCCGTGCTACTTTGGAACTTTTGTTCTAAGTAGCTGAATCTAAAACATCATCATGGCAGCTCCTCGGAGGAAGTAAGGGAACCGGAAAGGGGAGTACCGCAGGGAAGCTGTCTATCACCACTATTTTCAACACATACACAGCTGACCTGCTCTCCTCCCCTCCTCCCCATCGTGGGAATATATCACCTATGCCGGTATCAGGGAGCCGGTCGGCCGAGCGGACAGCACGCTGGACTTGTGATCCTGGGTTCGATCCCGGGCGCCAGCGAGAAACAATGGGCAGAGTTTCTTTCACCCTATGCCCCTATTACCTAGCAGTAAAATAGGTACCTGGGTGTTAGTCAGCTGTCACGGGCTGCTTCCTGGGGGTGGAGGCCTGGTCGAGGACCGGGCCGCGGGGACACCCGAAATCATCTCAAGATAACCTCAAGATGCAGACCACGTAACTCAAATACTAACATGCTACCCAGGACATAGACGTTACAGGCCAACAAACCCAAGGCGGTCATTATAATTCACAAATGACTCAGAAAAGTAAAGGAAAAATAAATACCAGCAAAGAAAATTTCCTTATGAATACTCATTGCAAAACGAAATCTAGAGCCCCATATTATCCTTGACAACCATCCAATTCAAGATTTCGAATGTAGGCAGAATACTGGGACTGGAGAGCAACAGAACAGGAATCAAAATTCACTTTTTAATAGAATAAACGTAGGAAAAACAGACTTGGGCAAACTGAGAAGATTCCGTATCCTTGACAGGAACATGCAGCTTATACAAGGCTCTACTCAGGCCGCATCTTGAATACTTCCGGTACCATTACATAAAGAAAAGCTTTAAAGAAAGACAGCATGCACCAATTTCAAGCAGTGAAAAGCAAGGCACTAAGAAGAGCCGCAAAACACCATCCACTATATATGACCAGCCGATCCAGGTGCTTCGTGAAGCCCGGAAACAAACTTTGAACACCTGTTTGTTGTCGTATATGATGACATACTCGATATGACCCGTACAGACGCGAGCGAGCGAGCAAGCAAGCACTTAGCTTAGCTACCAAACACACGCACTCATCACCTGTTAAGTCTAATTCGCTATATATTCTACATTCCTAAACTTCTTCCCTTCACCCTCTATACTCCCCCAACCCCCTCAAAAAAAAAAAGAGGCAACTACAGGAATCTGAAAGCAACAAAATAATTTAGTAGAGGATACGTGATTCCGACACTTTTAAAAGACCTGTGGCACACATTAACGGGGTAACATCAGCAGCATATGGGACGCTGGCAAACCGGAGGGAGGGAAGGGTACGGGAATTTTACATTGAGCTTCTGCTTTCGAATTATGGTATGTGTGGTGATGTGTTAATTATCCCGCCGGAGCTGTGCATGGGAGAGGTAGCTGGGAGAGGCAGAGTTAATGAGTGGTGGGACAGGGGGGGGGGGCAGTTCTCCCCCTCCAACCCTTGGGGCGTTCGTTATCTGTCTGTCTGTGTCTGTGTCTGTCTGTCTCTCCGTCTCTGTCTGTCTCACTCACTCACTCACTCTCTCTCACACCCTACCTTCAAACATTGCTGATTGTACACTAATGGATGAGTTGTCACGGCTATGGTTGTAGGTAGAGGTAAACTCGGAGCCAGGGGGAGTATGAGTGTTTGGGGAAAATATCTTTCACTTCGTAATATGGATGAAATAAACAAATCCACAAGGGCCGTGAGGAGGATTCGAACCTGCGTCCGGGAGCATCCCAGACACTGCCTTAATCGACTGA
>NC_091238.1:14766691-14841691 GCF_040958095.1 Procambarus clarkii
TGACTTGAGAGTTTGGTTCACCAGGCTGTTTCTTGAAGCGGCCCGCAGGCCCACATATCCACTACAGCCCTTTTGGTCCGGCACTTCTTGCAGAAACTTGCCTAATTGGCCAGAACAGACGTTATATGGGGGGGGGGGGTCGGATAATGACTCCAGGTGTGCAAAGATCTGCTAGAATTAGACAGATATATGTAACAATATTTTCTCCCACAAACTAACAAAAGTGAAGTTGTCACAATGTACAGAAATTATCTCTAGTGAATAGGACACTCTAGAAAGATAGGGAGGGTCGGCAGGGTGGTGAAGGCTGGGTAAGAGCAGTGGGGATGGGCAGGGAAGGGGAAGGGGCAGGGGCAGGGGCAGGGGAAGTGGAAGGGGCAGGGAAGCTGAAGGGAAGGGGAAGTGAGGGGTGAGGGCGGAGAGGTAGCAAGAGTTATGGGGAACAATTGCAGGCAGCAGTGCTGTTGATTAAGGAGCGAGGACCCGCTGCCGACGTAGATGGGGTCGCTGCCGCACCATCTCAAGGAGCGTAGAGAGAGAGAGAGGGGCAGTCTTGGTGGAGAGCTTGGCTACCAATTTACGCAGTAATTTACGAATCCTGTTCATCTTTCCTTAATCGTGGCGGCTTATTTTACCTTAATTAAACAGTTTACAAGCTTCGAATTTTCACAACCCTTCACAATCAAGGTTCTTGTTATAAGCAGTTAAATAAATGTTATGTATATAAATAATTTTTTCTTTGGTAGGGATATTCCTGCGCGGGTCCCTAAGCCTCTGGGCTGGCTCCTTGTGTATGACCCTCTGTCCTGCGTGACAGTGAATACCACCATTATCCTCACTTTTAATAAGACTTAATCGAAATCCTCAGATTAGGCAAAATTGTAATTAATTTTATCAATAAAGATGTTAATAATAATAATAACTCATTTTTGCCTTAGGCGGTGGATGAGTATTTATGATTCGTATGTTGGCGCAGTTAAGTTATGTCCAGTGTGTTGAATAACTTTTCTGCGCTGTTAAATCTCATTTTAATTGCTATTTAGTGTGTAACTTTGCACTGTGTTGAATAGTGTTACAGTGGCCTGTGGGGCACCTCTCCAGAGCGAGGTTCAAGTATGTTTATTGAGTTTTTAGTTTAGTTCATTTATTATGCACCCCATACCCATCTTGCGGGTGGTAGTGGAAAGGGTTACAGAGGCACATAATGGGCTCAGGGACTGAACCCCACAATTCATTTAGCTAAGCAAGTTACAATCTTGATGAGCTAGTTACAAAATTCAATATAAGTCGTCACATCAACAATGGGTTCGAGATCGACCTCAAGTACAGGTTCTAAATTAAGCAACTGACATATGTGGAGAGCTAGTGTCACAATACTATGATTTGTGTACTGTGTTTACTGTGATACTGTCTTTATTGAGACAAGAAAGAGATACGTCTCCAAGGTATTTCTTTCTTGTTTAATAAGCTCATCAAGCTTGTCTGGGTCATTAATGTCTCGCTCAATTATTGCTTCGTGTAGTGCTATGGTGAGTCTGTTGGACCCTCCTTTGAGATGTATTTCTTTCTTATCTCAATAAACATACTTGAACTTGAACTTTGAGTCTGTTGGCCAGACAAATGTGTCAATCTAGAATTTAGATTTATTTTTTACTTTTTTTTTTTTTTTAATCTGAAATGTTAATTAAAATTTCATTGTTTTACTCGTCAACTGTTAATTTTATTATGTCTAAATCACTTTTGTTCTGTTTCGCTCTCTTTATTATCTTAGTCCTGCCTTCCTTTCTCCTGCTGTGCTCCTACTAGAAGCTAACAGCGTAGGCTACTCAGCTGGAATTCAAGCAATGTATATGTAAATAATATATTGTTAAACATAGTGTAGCGCACATCTACCCGAGCGGCTCAGATCCACACGCACTGAACGTCCCTTTTAAAGTTGAAAGAGTCCGCTGCTCACAGGATTTGGTCTCCGGTCCTCGGCCGTCAAGTCCGAATATTGTAGCCTCACACTAGAAGATGAAGGGACGACAACGATGTTTCGGACCGTCCTGGACCATTCTCAAGTCGATTGTTATTCACACAGACTTGAGAATGGTCCAGGACGGACAGAAACGTCGTCGTCCCTTCTTCTAGTGTGTGGTTTGGTCAACATGCTTTAGCCACGTTATTGTGACTCGTCGCCTGCATTGTAGCCTCACCTGTTTTACTTGGATTTCTTGACCAAGGGAGATTGGCGTTTAAAAATGTATTTCATAAGCCAAGGGAAGGAAGGAGGTTGGAGTGGTGTGGTTTCCCGGGCGCCCTCGTCTGTGCTTTCACCATTCATCACCACCCTATCGGACGGAGGCACAAAAAAAGTTTTTTTTTTTTGTCAGTATAGAGAGTGGTGCTGGGAGACTGCAGAGTGAAGCAGGATGGGCTGCAGCTGCCTAACGGATTATACGATCATCGACTCCTGATGGAGATTATAGCGCATCGTGAGGATCTCTTATCTTGAGATGATTTCGGGGCTTTAGTGTCCCCGCGGCCCGGTCCTCGACCAGGCCTCCACCCCCAGGAAGCAGCCCGTGACAGCTGACTAACACCCAGGTACCTATTTTACTGCTAGGTAACAGGGGCATAGGGTGAAAGAAACTCTGCCCATTGTTTCTTGCCGGCGCCTGGGATCGAACCCAGGACCACAGGATCACGTGTCCAGCGTGCTGTCCGCTCGGCCACCGGCTCCCCCTATTCAGGATAAAGTCCAGTAAGTCAGGCTGGATGGGGGTGAATAATGAGAGTACATCATGTACTGTTGGTAGATTGTTAGAGATGGAGGGAATCTTGTAGATTGCGTACAGTAGAATTCCTCGTGTCAACGAGTCTAACAGCAGATAGCTGTTTCACTATCCACTCTCCCAGCAGACACAATGATTTTGTGTTTAACGTGCACTTGTTTTAAACTTGGAAGCAGCTAAAGCTACCCAACCACTGGCACTGGTAGGAAATGTAGATGTTTATCTCTCAGAATGTTTGATAATATGTTTATTGTTTGTGATGGGTTTATATGTATGTATTAACACGATGTACTGAACGGGGTGAGAATAGCTTGAGCTACCTCATCCCTTTGTGTGTATTTTACCTCAATAAACTTGTTTCAATTTCAATTTCGACCACTGGCACTGGATGGAAGAAAGGAATAGTTGGCTGCCATTTTTCTCCGTCCTATCCTCAACCCCTATCCTCATTATCCTCTCTGAATAGCCGTAAGGCTTGGTGCTTTCTCCTGATAATTATCTGACCTTTAGAGCAGCTATAGAACAGGCGAACTGGTAGTGTGTGGTCGTTGTTGTTTTAGATTCAGCTACTCAGAACAAAAGCTCCAAGTAGCACGGGCTATGGTGAGCCCGTAGTGGTCTTACTTGGCACATGAGCGGGGCTGTGAGAGAGTGGTTGTGGTGTCTGGCAAGACCCAGCGGTAGACCTGCACGAGGTCAGCGGAGATTAAGAAAAAGAGACTGAGCAGCCACCGGGAAATATGATCATACCAGGCTCCACTTGTGATAACTTGGTCCAACAGGCTGTTGGTTGGAGTATAACATCATAAAGGTGACGTTGGCAACGCTCGGGAGTGTAAGTAAGGGAGTAAGAGGGAATAACGCGTGAATCAGGCATTAGACATACTGTTTTGACAACGGAAGCGGAAGGGGCAGGACCTTCCACCTCTGGACCCCAGAGATAAGGTCAACGAAAGAACAAATCCACAAGGGCCGTGATGTGGATTTGTTCATTTGATGCATCACGTTATTGTGATCTGTGTGTAATAAGGCCAACGTACACGGGGGCCAGAATTCGCCAAGCATTTAGGTGTTATCTTAAGAAACCCGTATATCTTTATTCAATCTTGGCAGCTTAGTTTTCTTTTATTATAAAAATGCTGAGAGCTACAATATGGTCCATAACAGCAGTCACCTCCGGGATCGAGAGCGGCCTCGCAATGACTCGCAGCTCGTAACACGTTTAAAATATACGCAGACTAACCCGCTATAATCGAGGAAAGATGTACAGGTTTCGTAAGTGGACACGTGAATGCATAATGAATCCTAGAGTCTGTGATTTAATGAACGTCAAGCTACAGGTCCCGTTTATATCATCAGTGAATTTGATAGTTTTTCACCTTGATGGCTAGTTATTGTGCACCCTATACTCATCCTGTGAGCGGTAGCGCAAAAAAAAGGATTATAGAGGGGACAAAAGGTCTTAGACCTCAGCAGATGTCTTTTTACAGATAATTTAACCTGATCTGGACGCTTATAGCCAATGGGGCGGGGGCCAAGAAGGCCAGGGAGATAATCAGTAGGAGCCATGAGGTCAAGGAGGAGGAGGAGGATTAGGATGAAGATTGAAGCTGTGATAAGAGAATGATGGGAAGTATGACGATGGGATAGATATAGAGAAGGAAGGTGGAGGTAGCCGTCCTGGAATGGGAGGAGGGGGTGGGTCAGCCGTCCTCCACTGGAGACCCAGGCATAAGGAAAAAAAACTGGAACATCATTCCGAGTGATGTGCTCGTAATCACGTGTTATCACGAAAGAGTTTATTGACATGTTCAGAGGCGGGAAAGCGAACCCAACCGAACTAACCGCCATTGCAAGACTCGTTTTCTTTGAGTCGGAGGGGGAATGATAGTTGCGAAGTTGGGAACGTCCAAAGCCAGCTGCCTCAGATCTATTGACTGCACTAAATTTCCAATTCATATGCTTGGAATAAATTTGAGACCTTTGGGGACGCTGCTGCTTCGCTTGATCCAGACACACTGCGGATTTGAAGCTTTTTTTGAAGTCTTCTGATGGCGGGAAAGGTCTTGGGCGAAGGCCCCTCAGTGTGTCAGTGAAGGCCCTCGCTGACGTACTGAAGGCCTTTACTGACACACTGAAGGCCTTTACTTGCCCACTGAAGGTCTTTAGTGCGTCGGGGGGACAGCCTGCGAAGCGTCAAGAGAATTCAGAAAAGTGTCTAGTAAAAGGCCTCTCTCCACACTCTTCGTCCCCCTCCCCCGAGAGCGCCCATAAATCATCTTGAGGTAAAGTGTAAATAACAGCGTGTCTGGAACAATTTTAACTGTGGAAGCCGCCTAGCCAGGGGAATATATCACTTTAACTACCATCTTGCGTAGGCTCAACTTTGCCTACATTTACACGTGCGTTTGGGAGGGGTACGGGAAGGTGGTGGGGGGGGGGGGAGCAGGGGAAGGTGGGGTGGGGGGGGGGGGGGGGAAGCAGGGGCAGGTCCACTAAGTACATACGATCTGGCCACTGTTGTCTTAGTCCTGCGTGCCTGAATTACTTTTATAAACTCCTATCTTTATTGTTCCTCAGCCGTGACTTCAAAACCCAAATTCCGCCCAAACCCAAATCCTCATCCGCCTCTTTCCACCTCTTCCCTTCGGCCGTCATCCACCGGGGGAAAGGGGGGGCGCTCGTACGGTTTCATCCGTAATGGGATAATCATCCTCAAACCCATTATCTTATTTGTCCCAAGTTATTCTTCATCAAGATGCATTTTGGGTTTAGATTTATCTCAACGTTTTATTTGTTTATCTATTATTTAGATATTATTATTATCTATTATTATTTATTATCTATTTATTATCTAATGTTTTATTTGTGGTACGGTGGATATTCTTCCCTGTTCTTGGGAGGAATGTGAAGACGTTGAGATAAGAGGTGGCGGGGGAGAGAGGAATGGTGGGCGAGGCGGAGGCTGGGTGGTGGTGGTGGTGGAAGTGAAGGAGAAGCCAAGAACAGTAATAGTCACAAAACATGACACTTGCCCCCAGCCGGGGAAATTGAAACTCTGCAGGCGGCTTCCGCAGCCCGGGCAGGCTCGCTCTTCAAGTGAGAGAGAGAGGGGGGAGGGAGGGGGAGAGAGAGAGTGAGAGAGAGAGAGAGAGAGAGAGAGAGAGAGAGAGAGAGAGAGAGAGAGAGAGAGAGAGGGGGGAGGGAGGGAGGGAGAGAGAGAGAGAGAGAGAGAGAGGGGGGGCGAGGGAGGGAGGGAGGGAGGGAGAGAGAGAGAGAGAGAGAGAGAGAGAGAGAGAGAGAGAGAGAGAGAGAGAGAGAGAGAGAGAGAGAGAGAGAGAGAGAGAGAGAGAGAGAGAGAGAGGGGGAGGGAGGGAGGGGGAGAGAGAGAGAGAGGAGGGGCTGTGTGTGTGTGGGGGGGGGGTGTGGGTGTGAGAGGATATAATTCCAACACCAACAAGAGGCTCACACGTGGGTGGGGTGACATCAGCAGCATACGAGACGCTGGCAAACATTAGAACATGGTTTAGAAACCTAAATCAGGACTCTTTCAAGGCAATCTACACAGCTTTTGTTAGCCCAGTACTGGAATATGCAGCACTGACTTGGAACCCATACCTTGTGAAGCATGAAAATAAAATTGAAAAAAGTGCATAGATTTACCACTAGATTAGTGCCAAAGCCAAGAAGGTTAAACTACGAGGATAGGTTGAAGGAACAGAGGAGATACGATAACAGCATACAAGATACTGAGAAGGAATAGACAGGATGGACAAGGACAGCCTCTTTAAGTTCATAGAAATCAGGACAAGAGGGCACAAATGGAAGCCAGAAACACAAATGAATCGAAGAAATGGGCACTTAGTACACTTCTTCTTAGTGTACTAAGAAGCAGCTGTGGAAGCCACCTCCATCCACAATTTTAAGAACAGGTTCGAATAAAGAATTTAAACGTCAGAATAGTTAAGTTACAGCAAGGCTGGTAGACGGGGCGTGGAGAGCTATACCTCACCGCCTCCCCGTGGTCACTGACTAGGTCAGCACAGGCACAGACCAAATTGTTTGCGAGTAAAAATAAATGTGGTTAATAAAGGTTCCGTTATTGGCTTTTGCATTTGGTATATAGCATGGTTGTGTGCGTTGTCAAGTGGCCTCCCCCCTCCCCTCGTACAACCCCTTACCCCTCTCCCCACCCAACGCTGGGACCCCCTCTTCTTCCCCCCTCTCCCTCTTGAACCCCCCCCCTGTCCTGTCGCTCCTCCCCCCTCTCTTGACCCCCTCCCCCTGTCTTGACCCCCTCCCCCCTGTCTTGACCCCCTCCCCCCTTTCTTGACCCCTCCCCCTCTCTTGACCCCCTCCCCCCGACTTGTCAAAATATGCCGATAGTCCATTTTTGCAGTTTTATTGAGCTGACGTAAATGATGTTTCGTTGACGCTGTCAACATCCTCGGAGGCAGAGGGGAAAGTGGATACAAATTATTGTTTGTTGTTATAGATTCAGCTACTCTGAATAAGTTCCAAGTAGCACGGGATATGGTGAGCCCGGAGTGGACTTACCTGGCACAGGAGCGACTGTGTGTGTGCCTAGAGAGGGATACAAATTGATCGATGAAGATTAAGCCACCCAAGAGGTGGCACGGGCATTAATAGCCCGTAAGTGGTGGCCCTTTTGAGCCATTACCAGTATCAAGAGCTGATACTGGAGATCTGTGGAGGCGCGACTGCACCCTGCGTGACGGGAGATGTCTCCCGGACCAAGTGGTGACCAGATGGTGGATACAAATTAGGTGAAGCTACATTATATAGCCATGTAGGATGAGGTGTTACCCCAAGTTTCAGCCCCGCTCCTGTGCCAGGTAAGTCCATCACGGGCTCACCATAGCCCGTGCTACTTGGAACTTTTTGTTCCGAGTAGCTGAATCTTAAACAACAACAACAACAGGTGCTACCCAGTCGATGTTGGCTGGGGCAGTAGGTGGTGTGCGAGTGGATGTTCCGTCTTGGGCGCATCTTAAGGTCCTCAAGACTAAAAGTGTAAGCTGGCTGTTGATAGTTGTTTGAGAGTGCTTTATGTATAGTGCTTCGCCTACATATAATCTTTTGTTGTTGTATCTGTCGATTAGTTCAGTGTTGAGCTCAACACGAAGGCCACCTCCGCCGCCACCCACTGCCGCATTTACTCAGTTCGAAGGCTGATACTCATTGCCACTTGTACAAAGTGGCAATGAGTATCAGTATTACAAAGTATTACTTTGTTTGTAAACAAAGACCACGTGTGTATATGACGTCAGCACCGGGCGTCATGGTTGCCACACACTTCTGGTTTCTTATATCTGATTACAAACCTAAGCTGGTGAGCAACATTTGTGAATATCAAATGTGGATGTCCAGTGCGTACTGTGATAAGTCTTTATTTCACATTCAGGTAAAATACACAAAATAGATTCTATCCCCCTAACTGTTACAATGATACAATGACAGTTGTCTCACTGTATTCAGTACAATCAGAATCTGAATTTAATTACTTCTGGCATAGGCCGTCACAGGGGGGCCCCCACGCCACATAGTCTGCCACAGGGGGCCCCCACGCCACATAGTCTGCCACAGGGGGCCCCACGCCACATAGTCTGCCACAGGGGGGCCCCCACGTCACATAGTCTGCCACAGGGGGGCCCCCACGCCACATAGTCAACCACAATGGGCCCACGCCACATAGTCTGCTACAGGGGGGCCCCCACGTCACATAGTCTGCCACAGGGGGGCCCCCACGCCACATAGTCTGCCACAGGGGGCCCCACGCCACATAGTCTGTCACAGGGGGTCCCACGCCACATAGTCTGTCACAGGGGGTCCCACGCCACATAATCAGCCACAGGGGCTCCCACGCCACATAGTCTATCACAAGGGGCCCACGCCACATAATCAGCCACAGGGGCCCCACGCCACATAGTCTATCACAAGGGGCCCACGCCACATAGTCAGCCACAGGGGGCTCCCACGCCACATAGGGGCAGCCTCTGTGGGAAGGGTACTGATGTAGATTGATAATATCGACGTTTGGGAGCTTGAGGGGGATAAAGCTTGTGAGAATATTCAATAGGTGTGGAGGGTCAAGATAACCTCAAGATAACCTCAAGGGTTGGCTTTGTCTGGGAGTCCAAGGTGGCAGGGAGGAAAAGTCAGCATCTTTAACCGCTGGCTTTGGGTGCAAGGTTTATTCAACGTGAAGCCCAATTAAGAACTCTTACTCAAGAAGGAAAGAAGGAAGGAAGGAAGGCAGGGGGGGGGAAGAAGGCAGGGGCGGGCGGAAGAAGGCAGAGACGGACGGAAGAAAGTACAGAGTGACGGAAGAAGGTACAGAGTGACGGAAGGCTAGAGTGAGCAGCGTGTGTGTACTGAGAGATTAAGTTTGTTTGAAATATCTTATTCCTCTCAGTACACGTCTTATTCTCAGAATAATGCTCAAGTTCTCGTGGCTGTGAGGACGCCACGTCCAGTGAGGTGAGGAAGGGGGAGAGGCGGTATTTTTAAACATTCTGGGAAAGGAATGACCTCCGTCGATCGGGGGGTTCCCTAAACATTCAAGGAATGACCTCCGTCGATCGGGGGGTTCGCTAAACATTCAGGGAAGGGAATGACCTCCGTCGATCGGGGGGTTCGCTAAACATTCTGGGAAAGGAATGACCTCCGTCGATCGGGGGGTTCCCTAAACATTCTGAGAAAGGAATGACCTCCGTCGATCGGGGGGTTCGCTAAACATTCTGGGAAAGGAATGACCTCCGTCGATCGGGGGGTTCCCTAAACATTCTGAGAAAGGAATGACCTCCGTCGATCGGGGGGTTTCCCTAAACATTCTGGGAAAGGAATGACTTCCGTCGATCGGGGGGTTCCCTAAACATTCAAGGAATGACCTCCGTCGATCGGGGGGTTCGCTAAACATTCAGGGAAAGGAATGATCTCCGTCGATCGGGGGGTTCCCTAAACATTCAGGGAAGGGAATGACCTCCGTCGATCAGGGGGTTCGCTAAATATTCTGGGAAAGGAATGACCTTCGTCGATCGGGGGGTTCGCTAAACATTCAGGGGAAAGGAATGACCTCCGTCGATCTGGGAGACGAAAGTTCCTTTGGGTTAATGTATGTGGTTAAACTTTTGTGACCAGAGAACAGCTTTAAGGTTGAATATAGTCTTGAGGTTTAAGGTTTATGGCTTGAAGGGGTGAGAAAGATGCCCAGGTGTCTTTAGGTAGCCATTTCTAATGCCTAATTTGGCAGTCAACAGTGGGGGGATTTGTCGCCTTGTTCTAAATCTCATTCTCAGTAAATTGGTCAAAATTCCGAGCGTCAGAATAGTGCAAATTACAATGCAACAGGTAAAGTAAAGCTTAAGTAAAGCTTAGCTAATAGCTAAGCTTTACTTCACCATAGTCTAAGATTAGTACAGTACGGATAGGCATGTACAGTACTTCCAGTAGCAGCACCAGCATGGGAGCCGGTCGGCCGAGCGGACAGCACGCTGGACTTGTGATCCTGTGGTCCTGGGTTCGATCCCAGGCGCCGGCGAGAAACAATGGGCAGAGTTTCTTTCACCCTATGCCCCTGTTACCTAGCAGTAAAATAGGTACCTGGGTGTTAGTCAGCTGTCACGGGCTGCTTCCTGGGGGGTGGAGGCCTGGTCGAGGACCGGGCCGCGGGGACACTAAAAGCCCCGAAATCATCTCAAGATAACCTCAAGATAACCACCAGGCTCACCACCACCACCACCACCACCAGGACCACCACCACCGGGTTCACCACCATCAGATCCACCACCACCACCAGGTTCACCACCATCACCACCCAGATCCAACACCACCACCAGGACCACCACCACCACCACCACCACTAGCAGCAGCATCACCAGCCCCCATCACCACCTATCCAGCACCATCCCTCCCTATCCTCCCCTACCCCCCCCCCCCCGGCTGTTAGGTTGCACTGCCGTTTATGTTTATGAAAATTTATTGGTGGTATAAACAACAATGTTGTCAAGAGGATGTGGCCGCCATGTTGTTTATGGCGGAGCTGTGTACTCCCGCGCCACCAGTGTACCTGCACCACCAGTACCCACACCACCAGTGTACCTGCACCACCAGTACCTGCACTGCAACAATCGTGTCACCAGCACAGCAGCAGCAGCAGAACTAACAGCATCACCAGCAGCAGCAGCAGAACTAACAGCATCACCAGCAGCAGCAGCAGAACTAACAGCATCACCAGCAGCAGCAGCAGAACTAACAGCATCACCAGCAGCAGCAGCAGAACTAACAGCATCACCAGCAGCAGCAGCAGCAAGTTCAGCAGGCATCACGGCCGTTTCCTTACATCCCTCCAAGTGATCCTTGTTTTGTCTGGCCACACCAGCCTATTAGTACTGTCTAATCCCCTGGAAGTGGGTCCTGGGTTCTTGGAGAGGCCCATCAGTTGTTCCTTGACCAATGCCGAAGGTTCCTTGTTTCTTAGATGCTACAGAATATGGTCTCGTGGCCCTCAGGAAAAAGGGAACCTGGGTTTCTGGGATTGGCCGATCAAGTATTACCTTTTTGTAAATGATCCACAACTCTGACAGTTTAACAGATATTAACAGACATCAGAAATGAATTGACAAGATGCCCATGCACTCGGTCCAGGTGATAATTCCTGAAAATCTATACTGTATTTATAAAGAAAGGTAAAGTTCCAGAAGCGGGAAGGAGGGGGGGGGGGGGGGGGGTAGACATGTGGGGGTGGAAGGGGTGACATGTGGGTGGGGTAGTGGGGTGGGTGGGGGGGGATGTTGATAGTCGGTGAGTGGTCTTGTTAAAGAGTGGTGGTCACGCGGCCATGCTGGTTCCTACTTTGTTATGCTCCATGTAGCCCTGCAACCCGTTCTCGCAAATTTAATAAGTCAGTATTGACTTATTAAATATGTGCATAGGTGACATACTTAACATAATAGATACCCTTAAAAAGATTCATAGAAAACACCGACCTTACCTAACCTACTTAGTATGTTAAGATAAGCATCTTATTGCTTCGTAATTACAATTATTACCTAACCTATAATAGGTATAGGTTAAGTAATAATTGTAATTACGAAGCAATAAGATGCTTATCTTAAGATACTAACAAGGTTAGGTAAGGTTGGTTTTTTCTATGAATCTTTTTAAGGGTATCTATTATGTTTAGTATATCACCTATGCACGTAGTTAATAAGTCAATATTGACTTTACGAATTTGCGAGAACGGGTTGAGCCCTGTCACTCGTCAGTTACAGCCCCGCTGGCTAATGTGCCAGGTAAGACCACTACGGGCTCACCATAGCCCGTGCTACTTGGAACATTTTTGTTCCCAGTAGCTGAATCTTAAACAACCACCACCTGTCACTCGTGTCATTACTCACCAACATCTACCATATATTCTACTCGCTTCCCTACTCGTCTACTTGCCCTGTTTCTGTTTCCAAGCTGAGCTTCAGCTCCTGGTCCTCCGCTTTTCAGTCTCCGTCGCCTGTTATAATGGCTCGCGAACCTCTTGCTGCTTCTTATTCCTATTCTTGAAACTTTACATGGAGTTAGTAGGAAAATTATTTCAGCTCTTATAATGTCAACCCATTCTTAGGCTATGTATATTATTGTGAGGAGTTAAGCCGAGGATAGGTTATCTTGAGATGATTTCGGGGCTTTTTAGTGTCCCCGCGGCCCGGTCCTCGACCAGGCCTCCACCCCCAGGAAGCAGCCCGTGACAGCTGACTAACACCCAAGTACCTATTTTACTACTAGGTAACAGGGGCATAGGGTGAAAGAAACTCTGCGCATTGTTTCTCGCCGGCGCCTGGGATCGAACCCAGGACCACAGGATCAGAAGTCTAGCGTGCTGTCCGCTCGGCCGACCGGCTCCCTTGGTTACGTTAGGTTAGGTTGATTGATTTGGTACTTCTGACTATTTGGGCGAAGCGTCTGGAGCAACCTGTCCTCAGACAAAGTCGATTCCATCCCAGCACGTCTTCCAAACAAGGACCACAAAGTCCATTCCATGCACCCGCCAAACCCCCTGTTTATGAATGAAAAGCGGTTTACACACGACTCACAACTGCTGACCTTCGAAGATATCCGGAACAAGTGCTTCACTGACGAATTTTGTTCGAATCACAACGCTATAAATGCTTCACCCACGTACTACAAATACAAATAATCGCCAACAGAACCTAAACACCTAACCTAACCTATCCTATGCCTATATATGCACAATATGCTAATATATTATAATATTAATTTATATTTGCGAAAATTCCCGTTTTGAATGAACAGCATGTTAAAATTTATGAATGCGTCTGTGGGGTTGACCGCTGAATGTAATGGACTTGAGTCGAGGACGGGTTGCTATAAATGCTTCACCCACGTACTACAAATACAAATAATCGCCAACATTAGACCCCTAAACAAAGACCCCAAAGACTTTGGGGATCTTTGTTTAGAGGACGGGCTGTCTGGAAAGGACCTGTTCGAACACAGGAAGAGAGTGAAGCTGCTTGTTGTTCAAAGGACAAAAAGGGGATAAAAAAATGAACGTAATGAGCTGGGAATCGCGTGTAAAGTGTTTTTCATTCATAATCTGGGTTTTGGCTGCTGGATTAATGCCCATTGAGTCTTTGTTTACGAGGACGCGCTGGAGTAAATGCCCCCCTCCCCCCCCCCCCACGTCTGGGACTCATCCCTGTTGACGATTTTCCACCCCTTGTTAGCTCCTCACCTCCCCCCCCCCCCCATCCCGGGGGGGGGGAGGTGTTTTATTGGGGTGTTTTATTCATACAGGGGCATTGGGAGGTGTTTTATTCATACAGGGGCCTCGTAGCCTGGTGGATAGCGCGCAGGACTCTTAATTCTGTGGCGCGGGTTCGATTCCCGCACGAGGCAGAAACAAATGGGCAAAGTTTCTTTCACCCTGAATGCCCCTGTTACCTAGCAGTAAATAGGTACCTGGGAGTTGGTCAGCTGTCACGGGCTGCTTCCTGGGGGTGGAGGCCTGGTCGAGGACCGGGCCGCGGGGACACTAAAGCCCCTAAATCATCTCAAGATAACCTCAAGAAGATCCCTTCCCCTGGTCATGTTAATTTATATGTTTAGGTTTTCCTCTCTTAGTTAATGCATCTTAAGATGTTGTTTCAGATTTAGCTACTTAGAAGGAAGTGTCCATGTAGCACGGGATATAGTGAGCCCGTAAATGAACATCTTAAGAGTTGTGTATGCCGCAAAGCTTACGTTGTTCGTGTGTGTGTGTGTGTGTGTGTGTGTGTGTGTGTGTGTGTGTGTGTGTGTGTGTGTGTGTGTGTGTGTGTGTGTGTGTGTGTGTGTGTGTGTGTGTGCGTGCGTGTTTACGCATGCGGAGCGAGGGGTTAGTGCTGTCTTACGGTTCCTGGCAGCTGCTTGGTGGCGGGTGATGCCGCACACATTCCTTTGTATAAGACTTTAAATAGTTGATGTGTGCTTCCTTTTTTATGAGGTACATTGTGGCGTAATCGTGAAGGATGAAGATTAAGCCACCCAAAAGGTGGCACGGGCATGAATAGCCCGTAAGTTTGGCCCTTTTGAGCCATTACCAGTATCAATAGATGATACTGGAGATCTGTGGAGGTGCGACTGCACCCTGCGTGACGGGAGATGTCTCCCGTAATCGTGAAGGGTTAAGGTTAGGTATATATAAAAGAGCAATAGATCACTTGTATCAAGGGAAGGGAACTATTAGGGGGAAAAGCGCCAAGCAATTACCACTCTATAGCTCTGGGAAGGGGTCAGGATAAGGATATGGGATGGGACGGCGGGGTGGGGGGGAGGAATGGTGCCCAACCACTTGGACGGTTGGGAATTGAACGCCGACCTGCATGAAGCGAGACCGTCGCTCTACCGTCCAGCCCAAGTGGTTGGGTTCACTTGTATCAAACTATCGGTCATTTACCTAGACGCAGAGTAAGACTGGCCTGGGTGACAACAAACTAAATAATCTAGTAATCAATTAAGTATAGTGAAATATTTAATTAATAAAACGTACGAAGAACATTTCCTTCTCAAATCTATCCAATAAAACACTAAATTCCTAGAAATGCTTAAAATGGGAGAAGGGGGCCAAGATAGCCCCATTAACTAGCGAGGGTGACATAAAATAGAAACGATACAGTTCTTTAAATGTTAATTAAGGGCTCTTCAAGGTCTTTCAGCATCTCCCTCTAAATATATGGAGCAGTTACCGACACACACACCTTGGTTGTGTTCAGAAGGGAACATGCAGGCGATGAGTCACAATAACGTGGCTAAAGTATGATGACCAGACCACACACTATAATGTGAAGGGACGACGACGTCTCGGTCCGTCCTAGACCATTCTCAAGTCGTTTCGGTCCAGGACGGACCGAAACGTCGTCGTCCCTTCACATTCTAGAGTGTGGTCTGATCATCAGAAGGGAACATGATGAGACAGTTCTAAAGGTGAACACGTGGCTGCACATGTACAGAGGAAGGAGAGGCATAGGTGAAGGGAAGTATAGAAGTGGGAAGTACAGTGAGAGGCATGAAAGCAGGTGGGCTGTCCGCCTTGCTGACACGATGTGTGGGTGTTGGCAATATACATGGCTGCACATGTCAGTCTCATTTAACAGGCGAGCTACCAGGAGCTGCCTGATGGGGTTGCTGCCTGGGGAGGGGGCTGCCTGGTGGGGTTGCTGCCTGGGGAGGGGGGCTGCCTGATGGGGTTGCTGCCTGGGGAGGGGGGGCTGCCTGGTGGGGTTGCTCCCTGGGGAGGGGGCTGGCTGGTGGGGTTGCTGCCTGGGGAGGGGGCTACCTGGTGGAAGGGGGGGGGGTGCTGCCTGATATCAGGCTGAGGTAAACTAGTGTAAAAAAAATAAATTGCATTTAAAAATGTATATATATTTTCTGAAGTGTATCTTATAGATCATATTGCCATGTAACCCAGTTTTACCAAATTCATTTTGTAGACATAATTTCGAAAGGACGTTTATTGAAGGTCAATTTTGATGAATGTGGCAGGCGGCGTCTCGTTCGTGGGTCGTGTCTCAGGGGTCCTGAGGGGTCCATTGTGGTTTATTTAGGGACTTTATGCTCGCTGGGGATGTTGTGATCTATTTAGGGGCTCGTTGGTTCCATTGTGATCTATTTGGGGACTCGTTGGTTCCATTGTGACCTATTTAGGGACTCGTTGGTTCCATTGTGATCTATTTAGGGACTCTGTTAGGTTCCATTGTGACCTATTTAGGGACTCGTTAGGTTCCATTGTGACCTATTTAGGGACTCGTTGGGTTCCATTGTGATCTATTTAGGGACTCGTTAGGTTAGATTGTGATGAATTTAGATGAGGAGTGTACAGCCTCTTCTTTCAAGAACAGATCTTCCATTCCTGTAATGACAAAAATCAAAATAGTTCAAAATGTTATTTTCAAATTTGGTTATTGACACAGTGGAATCGTGGAGCGTTCGAACGGAACCGAATTTATATCTTTGATGGGCCCGAAGTTGAGGACAAGTTAGTTGGGGAATTACATGAAGTTGTTCGTGAATTTTAAAGTGCGAGTGACAATTTTTATTGAAAAGCAGTACAACTTAACGGTAAGTTTGGCGGGATGCGACTTAAAAGCAGTAGGACTTAACGGCAAGTTTAGAGTGGGGGGGGGGGGAAGGTGACATAATTTATGCTCATTTTTCAATGTTTAAATGCACCTGATGTGACTTAAAGTTGTTATTAAGTGTTATAACTTTGGTACGACGGAGGTGAGTGACGGGAATAACTTAGAAATGAATAACGTAGAAATGAAGTTGGAACTAGTGAATAACTTAGAAATGGCGGCGGCGGTGAATGACTCATACGTGGCGGCGATGATGAATGACATGAGGCTAACGTAGTAGCAACAGTAGTGGTGAATCACCTAGTAGAAAGGCGTGAATGAGACAGGTGAGAGAGAGTAACCCCTGAGAGGCCCCTGAAGCCCACCCTCCCTGGGGCCCACCCCACAACACACCGACCAGGGACCCCACCCCCTCCCCCCTCCCATTGTAACAGAGCGTTCGTAAATAATTCAGTAACGCCCCCTGGGAGGGTACCTTGGAGGGTGTGACCTTCAGGAAGTGGCCCTTTGTGGAGTGTTGGAAGTTATCTTAGGCTTCCCTCCACAACCTCTTATCCTCCTTCGTCTTCATCTTCCTTCCTTCCTTCCTTCCTTCCTTCCTTCCTTCCTTCCTTCCTTCCTTCCTTCCTTCCTTCCTTCCTTCCTTCCTTCCTTCCTTCCTTCCTTCCTTCCCTCCTCTCCTTCCCTTCCTCGTGTTTGAGTTACAGAAGACTATATTAAATAGTATAAAAGCGACCACGATACTTAATACAGGACACAGCACCGCTCCTATGCCAGATAAGTCCACTAGGGGCTCACCATAGCCCGTGCTACTTGGAACTTGTTCCGAGTAGCTGAATCTATAACAACAACAACAACATAATACAGGAAACATTGATCTTCTGAAGAGGTTCCTTGTCCGTGAACAGTTCACAGGAACCGAGGCACCAGCACTGACGTTATTAAATTCCACTAGCATATTGAAATTGGATTTCTGATAATAGCGACTAATTACTCCCAAGAATAGAAATGAGGCTTCCGGCAAGCCTGATGAATTATTCCAGCAGTGAGCGGCTCTTATTGCTGAGTTGGCAGCCTAGCGCGGCCCTCGTTATTGACAGAGATGCCGGGTCAGCGCCCCCTATGGAGCAGAATTAATACCAAAACCCGTCCCCCCAGCTGTGGGACTTGCCTATCTACGCCTATGGGGAAGTGGGAGTAGGAAGGGGGTTGGTTTGGGTCGTACTAGCCTTCTTGTCGCAGGAATAATCGTTAATGGATGATTGCTGCGGTGTAGTAATGGACAAGGTTGGTCACCCAGGATTAAGTTAAGCTTATTAAACGTGAGTCGTGTAGCGAGCCGGGGTTGGGACGAGGGCACCGTAGCCCAGCAGTTGGAGACAGTTGCAGCAGCAGCAGCAGCAACAGCAGCAGTAGTAGCAGTAGCAGTTGGCCGCAGGTTATGCAGACACATGGCCGCCATTAGTGTTGATTACAGGGCGTGTTATTCCCTTAGCCCTCAGGAAGAAAACACCTCCTATCCCATTTTTTTGTATCGTTAGTCAAAAGGCCATCATGCTCACCCATACAAACCAATTACTAAACCTCTACGTCTTTCCTCAATCATGGCGGCTTTGTTTACATTCATTAAAGAGCCTCATAGTTAGTTAAATGTCAACAAAGCCGCCAACATTAACTAAAGATTGATAGGTTTCGTAAGTGGTTGCGTAAATACTTGAAACAAGCCTGGCCCAGTAAATGAAAGCACAAGAGAATCAATATACTAATGTAACTCTTAACTGAAGTAATAATACGCATCGTATTCAATCCAAACAGGGGGAGCGTCTCAACTATTCATATAAATTGTTTTTATTTTGAAAATATTTTAATATTTATATTCATGTATTTTTAATTAGTATGGATATTTAGTGCTCTCTCGACATTTGTATGTCGATTGGAGTTGTAAAATATGAAAAGGTAATCTTTGTACTCCTCTGCTCATGGGGAATGTTTTACACATTTACAGCCTTATGGAATGGGTCATATTCCCAGCCTCGTGGAGTGCGTCATATTCCCAGCCTCGTGGAGTGCGTCATATTCCCAGCCTCGTGGAGTGCGTCATATTCCCAGCCTCGTGGAGTGCGTCATATTCCCAGCCTCGTGGAGTGCGTCATATTCCCAGCCTCGTGGAGTGCGTCATTTTCCCAGCCTCGTGGAGTGCGTCATAGTCCCAGCATCGTGGAGTGCGTCATTCCCAGCCTCGTGGAGTGCGTCATATTCCCAGCATCGTGGAATGCGTCATTCCCAACCAAATGAAGCGCGTTACATTTCAGTGGAATTGACGTTCGCAGAATTCCTTCCCCAGAGGAAAATGTGTAATCGAGTTTGTTAATTAAAGACGCGACAGTTAATGAGATTCCCATGCGGTGAAGATGTAATGGATTTGGGGCGGTAAGAAGTGTTTAGGTTGGGGACGTTACTTGGGGTGGCGGGAAGGGTCCTCCCGTCCCCCTAGTTACGTGCCCTTGGAAGGGGGGAGGATGGAAGGGGAGGGCTTGGGTTTGAGGGGGGATGGAAGGGGGGGGGGGGCTTGGGATGTGAGATGGGAAAGCCGACCGCTTAAGAGACCCAAGGGAAACAAAAATCGTTGATCATTGAAGTTCTTGACGGAGAAAATATAACGATTTGTGTGTGTTTTTCCCGCGTTTTTGAATCTCTTTGCGTCTACTTTTCCCGCGTTTTTTGAACCTTTGTGTCTACTTTTCCCGCGTTTTTTGAACCTTTGTGTCTACTTTTCCCGCGTTTTTGAACCTCTGTGTGTCTACTTTTCCCGCGTTTTTGAACCTCTCTGTGTCTACTTTTCCCGCGTTTTTTAATCTCTTTGCGTCTACTTTTCTTGCGTTTTTTTTTAACCTTTTTGTGCACAAATTTTGTTCGTAAGTTTTGTTTAACATTTCGTGAACGATGCATAATATCAATGTGCCATGCGGTTGTTTTGTAAACTTTGAAGGCCTTCCTCTATCATGGACTTAGTTTACATTTATTGTACGTACAATATTTATTAATATTGTACGTTTTTCAAGGCTGTTATTCTTTGTTAGCTATTATTTATCAGTATTTTTTTAATATTTTGTAATTATTAAATTGCAAATAATAGTTTGTAATATTACGACATGAAGCTTATGATTCACATTCAGGCAGGTAATTCAGAATACAACATTCAGAGTTCTCAGTCGTGTAATTATTTGGAAAAAACAACCGGCTTCCCACCGCCAGGAAACCAGTGATGGTACTTTTCAAAGCACTAGTGCTATCTGAAATTGATTATTGTTCAGGCTTCGTTTTCTCTCGAGGTAGGCGGGGACGCAGAACTGGAAAGTTCCTTTGCTACTCGAATAGGATCAGTGAAGCACTTAAATTACTGGAATGGCCTCCTAGAACTCAAGCTATAGTCTTCGGAACGGGGATGAGAGAGAGAGTGAGCGATCGTGCACAGGAAAAGGTGCACTGTGCACTGTCGTGTACTGGAAGGACAGGTTCGTTCCAAAGTTGTAGAATAAAATTCCAACATACTGGAGTGAGAGATACGGTAGGAAGTGTACAAAGAAATTGAATGAAAAGTCGGAGTGCCATGAGTACAATTCGAGAACACAGTGTAAACATACGAGGCCCGCGACTATGAGAAATGTAAACAAATATGAGAAATGTGGCCGAAACATCAGTGGGAGCCATCAAGATAGAACTTGACAAGTTTCTACTGGAGTTACCTGATCAACCTGGCCTGGCTATGAAAGATATGGCAATGACCTAGGCTGACCCCAGGTAATCCGCGGGTAATCCATTTAAGGTTTACCTTACATTATATTAGGTTCAGGGTCAGTCTTGAGAAATATGTAGACCTTGGCTGCCATATTGTTAATAGAATTTTCACATAAGCGTGAGATCGTGTACCAGATGTGTCGGACGAGGAATGAAGGAATCGCAGATGGCGCGATGTTCTGGAGAAAGAGAGAAGTTAGTGAAGTTGTTGATTGCTAAACATATTGCTGCAAGAGCCGTCCTCTGGTTGCCCACGAAATTTCAACACGTGGGGTGGAGGAGGATCCTTGAGAACATTGACCCCTTGTATAACCTTGAGGCTACCGGGAAGAGTCCGGTGGTGTGAGGACTCGGGTGCAGTGATAGATCCAGCCAGGACCGGTCCAAGAGTCTGAAGAGTTACCTTGCAAGGCTCTCTCTAACTTGTCCACAAGTTGTTTAAAGGGTGTTGGGTGAGGCCATTCAGTAGTGCTGCAGGTGTGTGTGTGTGTGTGTGTGTCTGTGTTCGTCCCCTGCCTGCCTGCCTGCCTCCCTCTGCCTGCCTGCCTGCCTTCCTCTGCCTGCCGGCCTGCCTGCCTGCCTGCCTGCCTTCCTCTGCCTGCCTGCCTTCCTCTGCCTGCCGGCCTGCCTGCCTGCCTCCCTGCCTTCCTCTGCCTGCCGGCCTGCCTGCCTGCCTCCCTCCCTGCCTCCCTCTGCCTGCCAGCCTGCCTGCCTGCCTTCCTCTGCCTGCCGGCCTGCCTGCCTGCCTGCCTTCCTCTGCCTGCCGGCCTGCCTGCCTGCCTCCCTGCCTTCCTCTGCCTGCCGGCCTGCCTGCCGGCCTGCCTGCCGGCCTGCCTGCCTGCCTCCCTCTGCCTGCCGGCCTGCCTGCCTCCCTCTGCCTGCCTCCCTCTGCCTGCCGGCCTGCCTGCCTCCCTCTGCCTGCCTCCCTCTGCCTGCCTCCCTCTGCCTGCCTCCCTGCCTGCCTCCCTCCCTCTGCCTGCCTCCCTCCCTGCCTCCCTCTGCCTGCCTGCCTGCCTCCCTCTGCCTGCCTGCCTGCGTGCCTCCCTCTGCCTGCCTACCTGCCTGCCTGCCTCCCTCTGCCTGCCTGCCTCTACCTGTGTAGAGGGGTAGCCGTCCTCATTCCCACCCCACATTCTCTCTCTCGCAACTCATTTTCATCCACTCTAGAGTGTGCTGCTTTCTCTCTACTTCCCTCACTTGCCCCTCCCCCTCACTTGCCTCCTCACCTCCCCCTCTCCTGAGAGATATTACCTCAATACCTAGTTCATTCCACATTGTTAACAGCACTTTTAAGACGTAAGTGAAACGTTTGAGATCAAAAAGTTAACAAAAAGTGGTGGCTGGAGGCGGGAAGAGTGAGGCAGGAGAGTGCTAAGGCACCTAGGCGGATAGAGTCGTTTCTCACTACTCTCTGTGCCGGGGTTTTAGCACTAGGTAGGAACTGGGGCGAAAAGATCCCGATCCCCCGGGCTCTTGTTGGTATTGATAGACAATATGTTGAGAGGCTTGCTGTGTGTAGGGCTGGGGGGCTAGGGGCTACCTTGCTGTGTAGGGCTGGGGGACTAGGGGCTACCTTGTTGTGTTGAATTATTGATGCCCTACAATATATAGTAGTGGTCAAGTGTCTGTCAGTATATTCTTCAAGACTTTTTTTGCCCTATTGAGAGTCGTCACAATACCCAGCACACACGCACACACGCACACGCACACACGCACACACGCACACACGTGGCTCCAGTAACAGTTCACGGGGAAATAGGTTGCATATTACACACTGCAAACATACCTGACACCAGTTGCAATTGCAAAAACCTCTTCCAGGTGCTCGGGGGTGGCGGGGGGGGGGGGAAATGCCGAGCAGGCAACATGTATTCTGTTGTTGTTGTCGTATTAAGACTATATTTAGTAGTGTTGGAAATATTGAACCAATCCACAAGGGCCGTGACGAGGATTCGAACCTACGTCCGAGATCATCCCAGACGCCGCCTTAATCGACTGAGCTACGACATGGTCAAAAGTGTTGAAACCAGAAGTTGTATCTAAACCAACAACCAGAAGTTGTTGGAAATATTATTGAGGTAGTTTCAAGATGTTGGGTGGGGGGAGGGAGAGTCCACATTCCTTGAGGTAGATCTATTGTAATGGACTCTGTAATCCCCCAACACTGTGTAATCCCTGGGATAACTCTCAATCCGTTCTGTCATCCAGAAATTACAAGTTTAGATAATGCAACACTAATTAGAGTCCTTGAAAGGAATTCGGCTGTGTAAGCAGCGGAGGCAAGTGAGTGGTAAAGATTAAGCCAGACCCAAAAGGTGGCACGGGCATGAATAGCCCGTAACGGAGGCAGCTGTGTCCTAATGTAACTAATAGGAGAGCAGCAAGCAGCGGAGGCGTGGTTCAACACCCCCCCCCCCCAGCCCCATCCACCCACCCCTCCACATCATTTTTTTTTGTCCACCATCTTCGCTCTCTTAACCTTGACAGTGACCCACCCTGGGGCATGTACCCCCCCTCCCACCCCCCCATCCACTGGCCCGTTCTTGGGTACTTCTCGGCCCCCCCCCCACTACCCTTCCCCCCTACTACTGCTCCACTCTTGGTTGCTCCCCACTCCCCCCTTCCCCCCCATGAACTCTCCTTGTATCCATCCCATGATTATGTCGATTTCTCTTGTTAATCGTACTGCTTGCGGGGGTTGAGCTCTGGCTCTTTGGTCCCGCCTCTCAACTGTCAATCAACTGGTGAACAGATTCCTGAGCCTACTGGGCTCTATCATATCTACATTTGAAACTGTGTATGGAGTCAGCCTCCACCACATCACTGCTTAATGCACCCCATTTGTTAACTACTCTGACACTGAAAAACATCTTTATAGTGTCTCTGTGGCTCATTTGGGTACTAAGTTTCCACCTGTGTCCCCTTGTTAGTGTTCCGCCTATGCTAAAGAGTTTGTCTTTGTCCACCCTGTCAATTACTCTTGAGAATTTTGTAGGTGGTTATCATGTTTCCCTTACTCTTTTTAGCCTTGCCTCGTAGCTTATGCCTCTCAGTTCCGGGACTAGTCTAGTGGCACACCTCTGAATCTTCTCTAACTTTGTCTTGTGTTTAACTAGGTATGAACTCCAGGCTGGAGCTGCATATTCCAGGATTGGTCTGACATAAGTGGTATACAAGGCCCTGAACAATTCCTTACACAAGTTTCTAAAGGCAGTTCTTATGTTGGCCAGACTAGCATATGTCGCTGATGATATCCTTTTGATGTGGGCCTCTGGGGACAGGTTCGCTGTGATATCAACCCCCAGATCTTCTCTCTATTTGAATCTTGCAGGATTTCACCTCCCAGATGGGAGGTGAATCTTGTATGTTGACCAGACCACACACTAGAAGGTGAAGGGACGACGACGTTTCAGTCCGTCCTGGACCATTTTCAAGTCGATTGAATCGTGTATTCTCATTTGATCCCATGTTTTCTCCTCCCATGTATCGTGTATTCTCTCATGTTCATGTATTCACGTGTTCATGTATTCACGTGTTCATGTACCATTTGTTCACTGTCAGACGTTCATAATTGTTCGTTATTAAATCTTTTCTGATGCGTTTTTTCTTTAGCTCATCGTGACTCGGTGTCTGGTTTCTTGAAGCATTTTTCCTATCTTACTTACGTTTCCTGTACATCTCTTCCTCAAGCATTTATTAAACCTTTCTGTTTAATAAATACAAAATCTTTACATTTATTAAACACTTTATGAGCCCCGAAGCTCTACCGAGGGCGTTTATAATAATAGTAGTAATCTTGGGTCGCCAATTTTCGAAGATTGTAAACTGTTTAATGTGTAAACTGTTTAATGTGTAAACTGTTTAATGTGTAAACTGTTTAATGTGTAAACTGTTTAATGTGTAAACTGTTTAATGTGTAAACTGCTTAATGGGTAAACTGCTTAATGGGTAAACTGCTTAATGGGTAAACTGTTTAATGGGTAAACTGTTTAATTCGTAACCTATTTAATGTGTAAACTGTTTAGTAAA
The DNA here is from genome assembly GCF_040958095.1 of Procambarus clarkii. Classification (NCBI taxonomy): domain Eukaryota; kingdom Metazoa; phylum Arthropoda; class Malacostraca; order Decapoda; family Cambaridae; genus Procambarus; species Procambarus clarkii. The sequence continues at coordinate 14,790,945 of NC_091238.1, forward strand.
CACAGACGCAAAAGCCACGGTCGTGGAAAGATGGACAAGTTTCGTAAGGAGGTCAGGTAAATAAAAAAAAATGCAAGATATCTTCGTAGATAGGCAGGTATCACTTGGGCTCAGAACTTGACATTTGTCAACATTTCAACGATATCTGCCATTCATTTCCTTCATGCTAAAAGCTAATATAAGCAGTGTTGAGCGAGTGGTTTATCTCCTGGATATCTTTCCCTCCCCATTTTTGTATCTGCAAATTTGCAAGTGAACCCCCCCCCCCTTTCCCCCTCCCATTAAAAGCGGCAAAGAACCAATTATAATGGCAGAGCTCTTGGCAGACTTACAGCCTGCTGTGTACTGAACTCCGGTGACTTGAAATCATTTTCGTTTGAAGTAGAGAAAAGTCTTCAAGCTCTCATTGATTGGACCAAAAGCCGATTTGGAGTTATGGGGGCTACTGGATGGAGGGAGTGTTGGAGGTGGGAGCTGTGACCTGATCAGTGGGAGGAATAGGGGGGCGACGGGCCCCGGGTTTAAGTCACAGCACTGTTGCTAATGTGCTGGTGAGTCCCTGAGATGGGTAACTGTCATGGACGAGTCAGCGAGTCACTATAACCAGGTAAGGAGCCGAAGATGTCAGCTTGTGGACCTCTGCCAACTGGCCCTCAGGAGTGCCAAGCTCTTGCAGTGCCATCCAGAGCTTGACCGGCTGGCAAGCTGGCCAGGGGGGGATAAGCTTGAGGCACATGCACTCAACACCTGCTCACGCAACCAGCTCTTAACAACACCAGTCATCTCGCAGCCTAATACGCGACATTTCCTTCGGAATTGACCAATCAGCTAAAAATCCAACGGATTATTCTGACTTTTGAAACCCTCGCAGTACTGACGTTTTCTACTCATCAGTAGCTGATTGATTGATTAAGCCACCCAAAAGGTGGCACGGGCATGAATAGCCCGTAAGTGGTGGCCCTTTTGAGCCATTACCAGTATCATTAGCTGAAACTGGAGATCTGTGGAGGTGCGACTGCACCCTGTGTGACGGGAGATGTCTCCCCCGTCTCATCAGTAACGATAGGTTAGCTTTATTTTTTGAGGAGGTGGGAGTTATTTAGAATTAAATGCATATATTTTGTTCCCAAACTTTTGCTTATCGTAAAAAAGTAAGATAAGATAAAAAAATTTATTGCATATTTCGACGTTTGAGACGCGTTTTACGTGTACATGTCTTCTTCATTACTATATACGGAAAGTCAACACAATTATAATTAAATCTTACGAAAATATGATTTTTTTACCATTTGTATTGTTGTGTCTTGGCCTGGTCGAGCCTGGCCCTGGTCGAGCCTGGGCCTGGTCGAGCCTGGGCCTGGTCGAGCCTGGGCCTGGTCGAGCCTGGGCCTGGTCGAGCCTGGCCCTGGTCGAGCCTGGGCCTGGTCGAGCCTGGGCCTGGTCGAGCCTGGCCTTGGGGAGTAGAAGAACTCCCAGAACCCCATCAACCAGGTATCAAGCAGGTGTTAGAGGGATTAGCATGATGTTGGGTAGTGTTGGGGAGATTAGCATGATGTTGGGTGGTGTTGGAGGAATTAGCATGATGCTGGGTGGTGTTGGAGGGATTAACATGATGTTGGGTGGTGTTAGGGAGATTAGCATGATGTTGGGTGATGTTAGGGAGATTAACATGATGTTAGGTGATGTTAGAGTGATTAACATGATGTTGGGTGGTGATGGAGAGAGAGGAATGGTGGCCGGTAATCCCTTAATCCTTGCATATATTAAAAAGATTATGAAGGGTATTTCATCAAGATTTCCTCTATAGCGGAGCGACAGACGCGTAATGGAAAGAGGATTTAAATACATTATTGCGCATTACGCATTATGTGGAGTTAAAAACAAACAAAAATGTCAATTAATTTTAAATGGGTTAAGTGACGATAGAATGTTTGGCTGATACAGTTGGGGCGGGGTTTCTGCTCCCCCCCTCGCATGGGGTGGGGGGTGCTGCTCCCCCCCTCGTATGGGGTGGGGGGTGCTGCTCCCCCCCTCGTGTGGGATGGGGGTTTCTGCTCCCCCCCTCGTATGGGGTGGGGGGGTGCTGCTCCCCCCCTCGTGTGGGGTGGGGTGGGGGGTGCTCCCCCCCTCGGGTGGGGTGGGGGTGCGCTTGGTGTGTGTGTGTACACACCTTGATGTACTCACCAAGATGTGCTTGTTGGGTCGCAGCTCTAGGCTGTTAGCTCTGGCTGTCGTTTAATGCAGTGATTCATATCTCGCGGTTTTATCATATTCACATCTACAATTTTGAATCGAATTAGCTTCAACGACTTCTACATGTAATTTATTCCATTTATTGGCAGCTCTAATATTGAAGTAGTTTTCCCTGAAGTCTCTGTGACTTATTTGCGTCTCCAGTTTCCATCTGTGACCCGTCGTTCTGCTGTTCTTAGCTTTGAACACCGCTGCTTTGTCGACTTTGTTCATTTTCCTTAGAATCTTGTATGTTGTCATGTCCCCCCTCTCTCTCTCTCCTTTCCTCTTGTGTTGTAAGGTCTAGTTCTATCAGTCTTTCCTGATAGCTCAATCCCCACAGCTCCGGAACGAGTCTCGTTGCATATCCTTCTTGAGGTTATCTTGAGATGATTTCGGGGCTTTTTAGTGTCCCCGCGGCCCGGTCCTCGACCAGGCCTCCACCCCCAGGAAGCAGCCCGTGACAGCTGACTAACACCCAGGTACCTATTTTACTGCTAGGTAACAGGGGCATGTGGTGAAAGAAACTCTGTCCATTGTCTCTCGCCGGCGCCTGGGATCGAACCCAGGACCACAGGATCACAAGTCCAGTGTGCTGTCCGCTCGGCCGACCGGCTCCTTGAATTTTTTCTAGTTTCTTCTTGTCCTTTTTCAGGTAAGGGGTTCCATGCTGGGGCTGCATATTCAAGTGTGGGTCTCACCTTTGCTAAATATAGGGCCCGGAGAGCTCATTTGTCCAAGTTTCTGGAGGATACACGGATGTTGGCCAGTGTGGTATTCACAGCGGTTGTGGTGCTAAAGTGGGCTTCTGGCATCAGATTTGGGGCACTTCCAGGTCTTTCTCCTTTTCTGACAAGAATTTGCCTTCCCTTCATCCTATACAGCTGTACTGGTCTTCACACTCCTGTTTCAATCCTCATAACTTTGCAGTTGGCTGGGGTTAAAGTCTACCTGCCATTTCTTTTAGACCACTTCTGGAGTGTGTACAATTCCTCTTGCACTGCATCACCTTCACCTAACTCTCCTCTCGTGTGTGCGTGCGTGCGTGTGCGTATGTATTATCGGTGCGATAATGTGTGTATCAAAGAGCGGCAAAAACTGTGCTTATTTTTAGTTGAAAAGTTTTTAAATAGCTTTTATGCTTCTGGGAATAGTTTCAGTGAGAAGCTTAATTTTGTATTTCCTCACTGAGTGAGGCCGGAATCAAAGCAAGGTAGGCACCCCCCTTCCCCTCACCCCACCATTCCCCTCACCCCCTCCCCTTCCCCTAACCCCCACCCCCCCCTCTCCCCTCCAGTGTCTGAGCCTCGATCCTATCTAATACCTAATGGTCATTAGAGGCAAAAGCTGTATTGATTTTCCACCCCTCTCTTCACGCTGCATTGTTTACGAAATCAACCAATACGGTGAAAATACGACGGATTAGTACGAACAAAAGCCTACATAATATTGACGTTTACCTCTCCATCGGCCTCGATGGGTTAGGTGGGTTGTTCGGGTTCGTACGTTCCTGTTTTTGCGATTTTTTTTGTCTTCAGACGTTCCTGCCGGTCGGCCGAGCGGGACTTGTGATCCTGTGGTCCTGGGTTCGATCCCAGGCGCCGGCGAGAAACAATGGGCAGAGTTTATTTCACCCTATGCCCCTGTTACCTAGCAGTAAAATAGGTACCTGGGTGTTAGTCAGCTGTCACGGGCTGCTTCGTGGGGGTGGAGGCCTGGTCGAGGACCGGGCCGCGGGGACACTAAAGCCCCGAAATCATCTCAAGATAACCTCAAGATATCCCTGGCGCTTGACAGCTGGGTGGACAGCGCTCGGGATTCGTAGACCTGAGGTTCCGGGTTCGATCCCCGGTGGAGGCGGAAACAAATGGGCAGAGTCTATTTCACTCTGATGCTCCTGTTTACCTAGCGGTAAATTGGTACCTGGGCGTTAGACAGCTGCAACGGGCTGCTTCCTGGGGAGGGGGGGTGGGGGGGTTGTAACAAAAAGGAAGCCTGGTCGAGGACCGGGCCGCGGGGACGCTAAGCCCCGAAATCATCTCAAGATAACCTCAAGATAACCCCGGTGCTAAGCTAAGCTGCCGAGATGTGACTTTTAGCGTGTCACCTAATCGCCAAAAACATTATATTACAACAATGTTAATTCGGAATAATCACATCGGAACGCGATAGGTTAGGTGGGTTGCTTGGGGTCGTACGTTCTGGTTAGATTAGGAGGTCGGATTTTTAACGGAGTGGCAAACCACAGAGAACGGGCTGCTCAGTCGACCGGCTCCCAAATTTGTGTCCAAGTGTCAATTTAGGCCACAAGAACCCGTCAATCTTGACGGGTTCATCGGCCGCTCGCTGTCACTCTGAATGGGGGGGGGGGTGTTCTCCGTCTCGCTTCAGTCGTTTTAATGTTCATCTCTGGCCAATCAGAGAGTGCCACGTGTCACCTATCCCCTCATTGGTTGCCACCGTTCCATCACATGATTACTTAGAGCATCTGCTTGAGGTTATCTTGAGATGATTTCGGGGCTTAGCGTCCCCGCGGCCCGGTCCTCAATCAGGCCTGCTTTTTGTTACAACCACCAGGAATCAGCCCGTAGCAGCTGTCTAACTCCCAGGTACCTATTTACTGAATAGCTAGGCGAAGAGGGGCATCAGGGTGAAATAAACTCTGCCCATTTGTTTCCGCCTCCACTGGGGATCGAACTCGAAACCTCAGGTCTACGAATCCCGAGCGCTATCCACTCAGCTATCAGGCCCCCCCCCCTCAGCATATCTCCAGAGAAAGGTTGTGAAAGGTCTAAAGATATATTAACGTGACAATTTATATCATCTTGAGATCTTGAGGTTATCTTGAGATGATTTCGGGGCTTTAGTGTCCCCGCGGCCCGGTCCTCGACCAGGCCTCCACCCCCAGGAAGCAGCCCGTGACAGCTGACTAACACCCAGGTACCTATTTTACTGCTAGGTAACAGGGGCATAGGGTGAAAGAAACTCTGCCCATTGTTTCTCGCCGGCGCCTGGGATCGAACCCAGGACCACAGGATCCTGTGGTCTTGGTATAGTATGGTCCTGTGGACCATACCATCTGTTAACTCATACGAGGCAACTCCTGTTTATATCGACGCAAATTATTGTGTGTCTAACCTACGCTCGAAACAATCTAGCGGTGTCCATGTCTTGTGTGTTACTCGGTAATGTGTACTATGCGTGAACAACCTCCTGTTTCCAAACTATGGCGGTTTATGGTAGTTGTGTAAAGGATCCATGCCCGCAATTGTATTATTTAAACAATGTTAAATGTATTATTACTAATTATAATACATGGCAATTAGCCAGAAACTCGGCTTGTTTGGGTTATTGCATTTGGGGTGATTATAATATTATAATGTAGACAATGTGGTAGCACGCACGCCTGTCTGTCTGTTTGTCTGTCTCTGTCACTCACTCACTCACTCACTCACTCACTCACTCACTCACTCACTCACTCACTCTCACACACACACACCACGTACACACACACACACACACACACACACACACACACACACACACACACACACACACACACACACACACACACACACACACACGTACACACGTACACACGTACACACACACGTACACACACACGTACACGTGTGTATAATGAGAGGAACAATATGGAAGTGTAAACAAGCCAGGTGCTGGTGGAAGTCACATCTTTGATACATTGGTGCTCCAGGAAGCTGGTCGTCCTCACACCGGGTGCTGCTCCCCGTCATTGGTGCTCCAGGAAGCTGGTCGTCGTCCTCACACTGGGTGCTGCTCCCCGTCATTGGCATGATTCCACCGTCAGCTGCTCTTTACAGTCTGAGATCTACTGTAACAATACATAATTAATGCTATTTGAAGGGGTCACTCCTCTGTTGCATTTCGTTCTTCCCCTCCACCGCTATGCTGGTAATAACCTTGTGATCCGTGGTTGTGGTAGCATTGGTGGTTGTGGTACTGTGTCTGCAGGTGATGGTGGTAGGAGTGGGATGGTGGCTGCTTGTGGTGGTGGTAGGAGTGGTTGTGGTGGTGGTGGTGAGGTTGCAACCGGTCCCACCCCCACCTCTCCCTACCACGCCATTTCGGTTTCCTGGTTCACCACCACAAAAACTAGTCCCTCTGAACTAGTCCCTCTACACACCTGTCAGACACTTCGTCAGTGTCTGACAGGTGTGTGGTGCTGCTGCTGCTACCTGTGACTGATCTCCGCTGCCTCTTCAGGTGTCGACTGCCTCCTCCTGCTGTTACTGCTGCTCCTGTTGCTGCTCTTCCTCCTCCTGCTGCTGGTGTCTTGTTCAGTGTTAATGATGCTGCTTATACCGATGGTGAAACGTCACCAGCTTCTGTTGCTAAATATTGTCTCTCTTCTTGATATCTCTCTGTCTCTGTCTGTCTCTGTCTGTCTCTGTCTGTCTGTCTGTCTGTCTGTCTCTGTCTGTCTGTCTGTCTGTCTGTCTGTCTGTCTGTCTGTCTGGGTTTCTGGTGTCGTGTCTGCCAGCTGTTGATTTTGCGGCAGACAACTGTTGACTGCATCTGGCAGATGTTGATGCTGCGTCGGGCAGATGTTGATGCTGCGTCGGGCAGATGTTGATGCTGCGTCGGGCAGATGTTGATGCTGCGTCGGGCAGATGTTGATGCTGCGTCGGGCAGATGTTAATGCAGCATATTTTTTTTTTACCATAGACATGGCCATTTACAATGCTAACAAGCATATATACATTTCCTTCTGTCCTCCATGGACAGGGTTAATGCTGTTAAACATATAGTTCAGCGAGTTATTGAACAATCGACCACGGAGGCTGATTGTAGTGCTTTTAATATGCTAATCCAACCTACATACATAAATACATTAATTTACACATCTGTCCTACATAAACAGTGTCCGAGGTGTGTTCTTATGTACATAATGTGATTAATGTGAGTTTACAAAAGGTGAAAAGCAATTCTGGCCAGCTTACATACATACATACATACATTGAGAGGAGGGACCAAAGAGCCAGTGCTCAATCCCCGCAAACACAATTAGGTGAGTACATACATACATATATGTAGGTCTCCTACATTGACAGGGGTAAGATTGCTAGAGAAACAACCGTGTTATTAAGCACTTAACTACACAGGGGGATTAAGATGCTTTCACAAAATCTCAAGCTTTAGTTACATCACATAGATTCTACAATTTGTGCATTACATAGTCAATCTTGGGTACAAGTCGAATATGTTCCAGCATTGATAGTTTGACAGGTGTTAATGCTGCAACTGGGAATGCTGGCTGTGTGTGGCTATTAATGCTGATTTAGGGTTCTGTATGATGAGAGGTTGTTGTTGTTGTTGTTTGTAGCGACGACTGTTGTGTGTAGTGGTGTGTAATAGCGAGGTTGGCCGTTGGGTGACTTGTCTTGTGTCGTCTCCAGTTACTGTGAATGCTAATGGTGCGGTGACTTGTGCTCACGGGCGACCATTGTTACAGGTACCTGTGTTCACAAACTGTTGTTGTTGTTGCTTCTGGGGGATTGTGGTGGTCTTGGTCCCTTCTGGCCGGGTTGTGGTGGCTGCGTAGGTCAGCAGGTTGCTTCTAGCCGGGTTGTGGTGGCTGCGTAGGTCAGCAGGTCGCTTCTAGCCGGGTTGTGGTGGCTGCGTAGGTCAGCAGGTCGCTTCTAGATGGGTTGTGGTGGCTGCGTAGGTCAGCAGGTCGCTTCTAGATGGGTTGTGATGGCTGCGTAGGTCAGCAGGTCGCTTCTAGATGGGTTGTGATGGCTGCGTAGGTCAGCAGGTCGCTTCTAGATGGGTTGTGATGGCTGCGTAGGTCAGCAGGTCGCTTCTAGATGGGTTGTGGTGGCTGCGTAGGTCAGCAGGTCGCTTCTAGATGGGTTGTAGTGGCTGCGTAGGTCAGCAGGTCGCTTCTAGATGGGTTGTGGTGGCTGCGTAGGTCAGCAGGTGGCTTCTAGCGGGGTTGTGATGGCTATATACCACAAGACCTTCACCAGATAGTGTGACATAATAATAACAACCTAGGCTGGCGGGGGTATCGTTGTGTGTGAGAGGCAGGTAACTGTAGGTAAGACATGAGCAGCCGCGTCCAACACCCTGGTTGACCAGTCCAGCAATCAGGAGGCTTGGTCGACGACCGGGCCGCGGGGATGCTGAGCCCCGGAAGCACCTCAAGGTATCTCTGGACAAAGAACACTGCGCTTGTGATCTGTGAGGAAGAGCTGGGACACAACCTCCAACATTGTATTACTGAATGTCCTAAGAAATGATTCCGTTCACCTGGGCTCTGGGAGGCTCGAACCGTAGACCCCCATCGCTGTGACATAGTTTGAGGTTTGTAGCATAGTGGGCTACACTCTCATCCCCCCAACCATCCGGTGAGATTGGGAGACGGGGGATACTAAGTGACCTCTTGACCTATACGCTCTATTCCCTCCGTATAGATTAGATCTTAATTCTCCCTCTCCATCTTGTGGTGTCCTTTCTTCCTTCTTTCTTCCTTCTGCTATCTTCCTCAGGCAATGTGATGTAGTCATTGCGCGAATTCGCCTTGGCTATAGACACATCTGGCAGGTTAGTGAGGCTGAGCCACTACCAGAATACTCAGATTGTAAACTCTGTGATAAACCTTTAATGTAGTCACTAGAACACTATATTGTTGAATGTGAAACCGTAAAGGACTTTAAACCTCCTGGCCTATTGTACCACCAACTGTGTAACTATTTTATTGACTCAGGTGTTCTGGACGACATCCTAACAATATATCCAAAATTTGCTTGTCCATTTTAAAGAATGAAGAACAATTTTAATTTATATTCTAAGCTGCATCACTTATTAACCCATCCCTGCCCTTGTGTGGCAGTGCACAGTAGAAAGTTGTTTTCACATATCCATACATTAAAACATTGATTGTAACCATGATATATATGTGCTTCAGCCTACAGTTTAGACCTATTGTCTTATGTATGACCCTCTGTCCTGCGTGACAGTAAATACCACCATTATCCTCACTTTAATAAGACTTAATGGAAATCCTCAGATTGGGCAAAATTGTGATTAATTTTGGTCGATAAAGATGTTAATAATAATAAATAATTCCTTGGAGCTTGGGGTGGGTGTTGAGGGTGATGGCAGCGCCCACTTAGGGAGTAGGATTATTATTATTAACATCTTTATTGACAAAATTAATTACAATGTTGCCTAATCTGAGGATTTTGATAAAGCCTTATTAAAGTGAGGATAATGCTGGTAGGGAGTAGGCGCTGTGTTTGGCCACGGCTTGAGTAGGTCGTGTGGCGACGGCTGTTCCACGCACTGTTGCTCTTCGGGGGCCTACAGCATTAACAGGAGCAGCAGCATCAACAGGAGCAGCAGCAGCAACAGGAGCAGCAGCAGCATCAACAGGAGCAGCAGCAGCAGCAGCATCAACAGGAGCAGCAGCAGCAGCAGCATCAACAGGAGCAGCAGCAGCAACAGGAGCAGCAGCAGCATCAACAGGAGCAGCAGCAACAGGAGCAGCAGCAGCATCATCAGGAGCAGCAGCAGCATCAACAGGAGCAGCAGCAGCAGCATCAACAGGAGCAGGAGCAGAGCAGCAGCATGTCCGGGGGAGTTATGGACATATAATGCTGGAGAGCAGTGAAAGGCAGCCACAACATGCAGCAGTAAAAGGAATATTATTAGCTGCAGTAGGAAGTTTGGCGTCCCCACCAGCAGATGTATGAGCAGAGGGGAGAGGGAGAGTGAGGCAGGAGAGGCAGGGAAAGGAGAGTTAGGGAGGGAGGAAGTAATGATGAGAGAGAGAGAGAGAGGAGGGGGAGGGAGGATGGCGTATATAGTATAAAAATCTGTTTTTTCTCTCAACTTCAAAAGTATAACATTCATAAATACTTTCAAATAATAGGAAAGTCGGGATTGAAAGCCGAGCACCCTTAGTTACTACACCACACAGTACAGCGACTGTGTACTCGCAGTCCTGTGAGTACACATAGGAGATCTGGGGGGAGGGAGGTTGTACCGGGGAGTGTATAGATATATTACAGAGTACCAGATGTATGTGTACTCGAGGTGTAGCGAAAGGTGTTCTTCCCTCCCCCTACCTCCCCCCCCCCCTCGTCGATATAAACAGAAGTTGCCTCGTATGAGTTAACAGATGGTATGGTCCACAGGACCATACCATACCAAGACCACAGGATCCTGTGGTCCTGGGTTCGATCCCAGGCGCCGGCGAGAAACAATGGGCAGAATTTCTTTCACCCTGATGCTCCTGTTACCTAGCAGTAAAATAGGTACCTGGGTGTTAGTCAGCTGTCACGGGCTACTTCCTGGGGGTGGAGGCCTGGTCGAGGACCGGGCCGCGGGGACACTAAAGCCCCGAAATCATCTCAAGATAGGCCTAAACAAACAATGCTAGGCCTCAATAGACGCCTGCTTAGGTTAAATTTAGTACTTAAGTGCTATATTAGGCCTCTGAATTTTTGTTTGTTTGTTTTCTTTCTTCGTGTGCTCTCTGCCAAATGAGTATGATGAGCTTTTAATGAACTTTTTTGAACAAAAAGTATGATGAACTTTTGATTCATTTTGATTCATGGGACGGACGGGAGGAGGAAATAGTGGCCCAAACGCCCGCATGGACGGTCGGGGATTGAACGCAGACCTGCATGATGCGAGACCTTCGCGCTATACTGTCCAGCCCAAGTGGTTTGGGCGGGGTTTGATCGGTGAGGAGATTGAAGATACTCGTAAATATCTGAGCAGGGGATCTGATGTGTATCTTAAGACTTGGCTCGACCTCCAACTTTTCTAAGCCACTAGTTCAAATGAACGAATCCACAAGGGCCGTGACGAGGATTCGAACCTACGTCCTAGAGCATCCCAGACGCTGCCTTAATCGACCGAGTTTACGACATGGATAAAAATTACAACTAGAAATTCTACTGAATTTACTTAGATCCTGCATGCAGCCTCTCCGAGACACAAACCAGGATTTTACACTACTTCAAATTCAGATTTCTAAGCGAGTCCTAATCGATGATATTTCTAAGTCTCTGTTCACAATTCTATCGTAGCTTTTTCTTTTGAGGCCATTTATATTAATTCCAATATATATATATATATATATATATATATATATATATATATATATATATATATATATATATATATATATATATATATATATATATATATATATATATATATATATATATATATATATATATATATATATATATATAATTTTGTGAGGGTACCACCTCTGGTGCCAATGTGGGGACCCATAGCCTCGGAGAAGAAAATAAAAAGTATTCAGAGGAGACCTTGTGGTTTCTCACTGAACACTAATATTATCTTCTCCTACCACCCCCATTCTTTTGTATGTACACATATATATTTACTTTATTTGAACTTTGTTACAAAAAAGGAGTTACATATAGTTACAGATATATATATATATATATATATATATATATATATATATATATATATATATATATATATATATATATATATATATAATATAATATAATATAATTTTTTTTGTTAGTGATTCCTTCGACTTTTTCTTGGAGATACAGTTATTAATGTTGATATTTCTTGGAATAATTTTTTAAATTTTTAATTCTCTTCTTTCCAGGTGAGTGTGTGGTGGAGGATGTCTCCTGAATAGGTGAGGGTGATGTGGGACATTGTAGGCGAATGGTGAAGGTGTCCCAGGAGGGTGTGGGATAAGGTTCGGGGACATCCCAGGGGGCTCTGGCCACCTCATCCCGCCCTCTGCTGTCCACCTTACATCCCAGCACCCCAGCACTTCCTCCAACACCCCAGCCGCCCTAGCTTCACCTGCTGGGGGTCAGGTGTTCAATAATCCCAACACTGTGTGTGTTGAACACATCTCTAACTCGGTCCTCTCTCCCTTGCTCCTCTCTCCCTTTCTTCTCTCTCCCTTACCCCTTTTCTCCCTTTCTCTCCTCTCCTTTTCCTTTCTCCCCTAATCCTCTCCTCCCTTTTCTCTCCCCCTCTCCCTGCTTTTATCTCCCCCTACCCCTCTCCTTCTCTTTCCCGTATCCCATTCTCCACTTCTCTTTGCTCTTCTCTTCCCAGCCTCCCTCTCTCCCCCACTGCCTCCCCCCTCTCCACTCCCCCCTTCTCCACTCCCCCCCAGCCTCTCTCTCTCTCTCTCTCTCTCTCTCTCTCTCTCTCTCTCTCTCTCTCTCTCTCTCTCTCTCTCTCTCTCTCTCTCTCTCTCCCTCTCCCTCCCTCTCCCTCTCTCCCTAGCCCCTCTCGCTCCACTGAGTCCTTCCCGGCCAAGTTCAGTAAAGGCGTTCGTTAAGGCTGCCGCACTAACGAGGTGTGTGCCAGCCGGGAGAAGTATTGCTTGAGCTATTGGCATCCGCTTCCCGTTATTGCCTCGTGTTATGGGGTCAAGCCAGCAGGTAACGACCCGAAAATGTATGGTGGTGGTGAGTGGTGGTTGTTGTGGCGTAGGGGTGGTGGTGGTAGTGGAGGGTGGTTGTGGTGACGCTGGTAACAATAACAAAGAGCCTCGACTCGTTAATATAACCCTCCAATATTAATGTAAACAAAGGCAGTATTATTATTGATAATATTGGAAAATGTACACACTGTACTAGCGCCCAGTAGGCTCTGGAATCTGTACACCAGTTGGTTGACTGTTGAGAGGCGGGGAACAGAGCCAGAGCTCAACCCCCCGCGCAAGCACAACTAGGTGAACAAACACCACACACACACACACCCTAACACCAAAACACACACACACACACACCAACACACACACACACACACACCAACACACACACACACCAACACACACACACACACACACACACACACCTCGGGGCCTCGTAGGGGCCTCGTAGCCTGGTGGATAACGCGCAGGACTCGTAATTCTGTGGCGCGGGTTCGATTCCCGCACGAGGCAGAAACAAATGGGCAAAGTTTCTTTCACCCTAAGTGCCCCTGTTACCTAGCAGTAAATAGGTACCTGGGAGTTAGTCAGCTGCCACGGGCTGCTTCCTGGGGTGTGTGTGTGTGTGTGGTGTGGAAAAAAAAAAAAAAAAAAAAAAAAAAAAGTAGTTAGTAAACAGTTGAGAGGCGGGCCGAAAGAGCAAAGCTCAACCCCCGCAAAACACAACTAGTAAACAAACACACCACACCACACCAACACACCAACCAACCAACCTACATATCAAGTAATCAGACTACCGCTATGCTTCCGAAATACTCGGTGCCTGTGTTAATTGAATCAGCTGTCCGGATATGAGGTCTTAAATTGCCAACGCGTCCAGCTATGACGGGGGTCAGTTTCTGAGCTCATTATGGACATCTAGTATTTTATGTGGGCCCACTACCGCTCACAGGATGGGTATATGTGACCCACTACCGCTCACAGGATGGGTATATGTGACCCACTACCGCTCACAGGATGGGTATATGTGACCCACTACCGCTCACAGGATGGGTATATGTGACCCACTACCGCTCACAGGATGGGTATATGTGGCCCACTACCACTCACAGGATGGGTATATGTGGCCCACTACCACTCACAGGATGGGTATATGTGGCCCACTACCACTCACAGGATGGGTATATGTGACCCACTACCACTCACAGGATGGGTATATGTGACCCACTACCACTCACAGGATGGGTATATGTGGCCCACTACCACTCACAGGATGGGTATATGTGGTCCACTACCACTCACAGGATGGGTATATGTGGCCCACTACCACTCACAGGATGGGTATATGTGACCCACTACCACTCACAGGATGGGTATATGTGGTCCACTACCACTCACAGGATGGGTATATGTGACCCACTACCGCTCACAGGATGGGTATATGTGGCCCACTACCAGTCACAGGATGGGTATATGTGGCCCACTACCACTCACAGGATGGGTATATGTGACCCACTACCACTCACAGGATGGATATATATGTGGTCCACTACCACTCACAGGATGGGTATATGTGACCCACTACCACTCACAGGATGGGTATATGTGGTCCACTACCACTCACAGGATGGGTATATGTGACCCACTACCGCTCACAGGATGGGTATATGTGACCCACTACCACTCACAGGATGGGTATATGTGACCCACTACCGCTCACAGGATGGGTATATGTGGCCCACTACCACTCACAGGATGGGTATATGTGGTCCACTACCACTCACAGGATGGCTATATGTGGCCCACTACCACTCACAGGATGGGTATGTATGACCCACTACCGCTCACAGGATGGGTATGTATGACCCACTACCGCTCACAGGATGGGTATGTATGACCCACTACCGCTCACAGGATGGGTATGTATGACCCACTACCGCTCACAGGATGGGTATGTATGACCCACTACCGCTCACAGGATGGGTATGTATGACCCACTACCGCTCACAGGATGGGTATGTATGACCCACTACCGCTCACAGGATGGGTACATGTGACCCACTACCACTCACAGGATGGGAATGGGGGTGTATAATAAATTATCTGGGCTCCAAAATGGCCACATTTTTCGGTAGCCACAAAAGGTCTAATATTGGCCGTATCGTCCCTCGAATATTAAGTAGCACAGTAGGCTCGGGGTAACAAATTTTGTTTGCGTGTTCGTTCTTTGCCAAGCTTTTGATAACTCGTTGTACAGGTGTTTGTAATTAGTGTTAATTGCCTATTAGGCATGGAATTTCTAATAAATGTGGATAAATAAATATTTATCTAATAAATAAACTTTCAAAGGGTATTCTTGTAACTCTGTAATTGCGTATAAAAGACTATAAAAGAAAAGTGGACTACTTCAAGAAATAACTAGACAGTTTTATACAAGAAGTGTCAAACCAACTGCTACACGCACGCACGCACGCGCGCGCACACACACACACACACACACACACACACACACACACACACACACACACACACACACACACACACACACACACACATGGGTGGAAACTTAGTACCGAGATGTACTAAGTTTCTAATGTAGAGACAGTAGAAAGAATTTTTAGTGTCAGAGTTAGTTAACAAATGGAATGCATTAGGCAGTGATGTGGTGGAGGCTGACTCCATACACAGTTTCCAATGCAGATATGATAGGCCCCAATAGGCTCCAGAATCTGTACACCAGTTGATTGGCAGTTGAGAGGCGGGACCAAAGAGCCAAAGCTCAACCCCCGCAAGCACAACTAGGTTAGTACACACATATATTTACTTTAGGCTTGTACCGAGGTTTCTCCTGGGTCAAACTACTGACCCTCTCCATGATGCAACCCCGGTGAACAGAGGCATTAGGCGAAAGGAAACATGCCCAACCATTTCTGTCCTGTCCGGGAATCAAACTCAAGAATCCCAGTTGAGAACAGAGAACGAAGCCAACTGAACTACGAGACCCCTGATTATATATCGTGGAGTTCATTTCACATTGTCTGGGCTTGGTTCTGCAGGAATATACTGGGTTAAGTCCACTACGGGCTCACCATAGTCCGTGCTACTTGGGACTTTTTGTTCCAGGTAGCGAATCTTAAACAACAGCATATATTGGGTTGATATGATGGAGTACTGAGTAACTAGTTGAGAGGCAGCAGGAGGCAGGAGGGGGCGGTGGGGTGCAAGTCCGCAGTCTGCTTGTATCCGGGTCTGTAGCGGGTCCCAAGGACCGAGCCCGCCTCTGCTGGGGCAGGTGAAGCTTGGCCAGCAACACCCAAGTCATATTTACTGCCAGGATTTCCAGCTTGTAACGTGATGAATGGGACCTGGACACGAACCTCGCACAAGCTTCTGCGTCACAGCTCATCAGTAGCTTATTGATGACACAATGATTATGTGAGACTTGCGCTCTCGTCCATCTACATTGGTACAGCGACGGCCTCGCTTCTTGCGAGGTTGGTGTTCAATCCTCGATGGCTTATAAGTGCCTCGGCAACGTGCTTTTACTCCGTCCAGACATCCCAGCTCCTTGTACTTGTCTTAGTTATTACCTCGTCCCCATCATCTGGACTTTAGGGTTATCTTGATGGTTATTGATTTCGGGGCTTTTTTTTTGTGTGTCCCCGCGGCCCGGTCCTCGACCAGGCCTCCAGGGTGATCAGGAAACAGGAAACTCGTATTTCAATTGGCGTAGTAATACATAAATAATGTATAAATGGTGTTTAAAGCTCGATTATGGGGCGAGGGAGTAGTGCAGGCCACACGGGTGTGACGGGCTGCCTTCTAGTTTCTCTCAGTTAACATTCCTGGTGCGGTCACTGGCGCAGGTGGCTCCAGGCTGGGCGCGGCCTGGTGCGCCGTCCGCCCCCTGACATACTTCCTCAAGAAGAGAGGCGTGCGTGGGCGAGGGATTAGATCAGTTTGGGTTGATATAAGAGCTGCCTCGTGTGGGCTAATACGAGTCTTCCGCCGGTTCTTTTTCGTCTTGAAGAGTGTCAAAGCACACTGGATAACAGGGGGGGGGGGGGGAAAGAGGGGAATGTTTCGGTCCAGGACGGACCGAAACGTCGTCGTCCCTTCACCTTCTAGTGTGTGGTCTGGTCAACAAGGGTGATTATGGCTGGGGTTCGAGGTGAGGTGGAGGGAGGGGGGTTATAGTGGGGTGGATGTCATTTAGTGTGGCAAAGAATGACTGGTGGAGTGTTAATGCAGCTTGCGTAAAAGCAAATGTTGTTAAGCATGTTGCAATTGCTAATGTTACTGAAGGCGGATGTTTTTATATTCACCATCTTCCAGTTACTACTGTTCTTCTGCTCCACGACGGGGTCCTGGAAGCCTTGCCCCACGAAGGGGTCCTGGAAGCCTTGCCCCACGAAGGGGTCCTGTAAGCCTTGCCCCTCGACGGGGTCCTGGAAGCCTTGGCCCACGAAGGGGTCCTGTAAGCCTTGCCCCTCGACGGGGTCCTGGAAGCCTTGCCCCTCGACGGGGGCACGAAAATCTGCTTGACTAATCGAGTCTATTAACCAGGACGAACCAATCTGGATGGTACAGGGACGCGCTAAATCTTACCGACTTGGTAGAAAATGTTGTCTTTGCTAAGCGGTCCTCGTTCCAGGGCTGAGCGGGGCCCACCTCGCCCCTCGCTAAGCTCGATTTGGTTACGGGATTATTGGCTTGAATTGGCTCGTTCGGCAAACCTTTTAACTCGAAATGTTTACTCGATTCGAGCGTGCTTGTCTCCAATGGCTGTTTAGTGAGCGACTGTATTGTGTTGTTTCTCTAAAGCCGTTGGGATAAATGGCTCTTGCTCCCGGTTACGAACTTAATTGGCTGCTATATTTAGGTAAGCTTAACTTGATTACTAAATCGGGATCATTAATTGCGATATCTTTTATTAATTTAATGATTGTTGTACAACAAATGGAGCTCTATTTGGCTGTTTTAAAGTGATGATCCGTGACGCACCAGGCACTCAGGATTGTTGTTGATGATGGTAGCTGTGATGGTGATTGTGATGGTTACCTTACCTTGAGGTTACCTTGAGGTGCTTCCGGGGCTTAGCGTCCCCGCGGCCCGGTCGTCGACCAGGCCTCCTGGTTGCCGGACTGATCAACCAGGCTGTTGGACGCGGCTGCTCGCAGCCTGACGTACGAGTCACAGCCTGGTTGATCAGGTATCCTTTGGAGGTGGTTGCCGAATCGTCCGTTTAAATTTTTAAATTTTGCCCCAAGGGGCGAGTTTATTGGGCAGCGCCACCCATCCTGTGAGTGGACACACCGCCACAGCAGCATGTACAACACTCCCCAAAAGGAAGAAAACCCGCTGGTAAGCAGACTGCGCCCGCCTGCAGCCATGACTGGCTCGGGACAACAAGTACCAATGGGACCCCTCGCCAGGTTATCTTGAGACGAGCGCCTACATACTTAGAAGAAGCCATCCTCAGATACGACGACTTGATGGTGTGTCTTGTGCATATTTGAGCCAATTGGTGAGGCTTGGCAATAAGCCGACCCGTCTTCCGAAATAGCTAGTACTTATGGATAATATTTAAGGATACTTTAGGATAGTATTCTTCCCCCCCCCCCTCCTAGAAGCCCTCTCGTGGAACACTAGCTATTTATAAAGTAACTTGTCCTAGGCCTAGGAAAGTATAGGCTTGCTGTTGCTTTCTCTCTCGTGTCCCTCTACGAAATGAATGTTAGAAAACTCTTTTTTATGGGGGGTCCAACAGCTCCATTTTTGTACGTTCTGTCAATAGTTGCAATGAGTGGAAATGATCTGTATGTTTGGTCAACACCTGACTCAACACAGGTGTTGAGTCAGGTACACAAGCAAGGGGCGGCAACGAGGGCGGCAGCAATACATATATTGGAATGTGGTCAATATCTGTACACGGCAGAGGGCCTTAATGGGACATATTTAGACGGGCAAATTGGCGCTATGGAAGCAGTAGGGTAGCTAGTGTCGTCCATTAACACTAAAGTGGTTTGATGGTAAGAGTGCAGGGAGAGGAGGGAAGGAGAGTGCAGGGAGGGAGGGAAGGAGAGTGAAGGAGAGGGAGGAGAGTGCAGGGAGAGAGTGAAGGAGAGTGCAGGGAGGGAAGGAGGAAGTGCAGGGAGGGAGGGAAGGAGGCGAGAGCATGCATTAACGTTCATCATAGTCACGCCTGCAACAAGCAGCCGACAAAGTGAGCGGGAGTTGCAGCTCCCGTTGCCAGGCTTTGTTGCCAGCTGCAACTGTTACGGCTGCTGCTGCTGCTGGTACAGTTACTGGCGCTCTACGTCGACTGCTACACACGAAGCAGGTATAACAGTCAAGAGCAGTTAGGAGCGGCAGTTAGCGGCAGCGTTAGGAGCCGCCTACAGGAAGCCACCATTACTGCCAGTTGTATGACCAGGGAAGTTTGTGGTGGGTAGTGTGTGGTCTTGAGCGATTATATTCCTGACAGGCAGAGTGGGGGATGTCTCCCGGCTGGTGAGGGAGGTCTTCGGCAGGTGGTCTTGGCAGGGAGGGGCTGGAGCCTCGTGGAAGGGAGAGGCTGGAACCTCATGGAAGGGAGAGGTTGGAGACTCATGGCCCACGAAGAAAAAGAAATTAAATGGTCGTTCTCACGACCTAACGCAAGGCTGAATCACTGCCTGGTGCTTCCGGATTGCTGGGCTGGTCAATCAGGCTGTTAGTCGCCGCTGCTTGCGGTCTGGCGTGTGGATCACAGCCCGGTGGGTCAGGGATGGGGCTTCTCCTCTTGAAGAAATGATAAACGAGAATAAGGTTGAGTATGGCAACTAGAAGCTCCTTTAATAAGAGAAAGGTTGCGACGGTTGAAAAACAAAAGATAAATTAGGAGGAATAATTCAAAAAGGATTAATTACGATAATGATTTGATATTTTTTTTTAGGATTAAGATGATGTGGTGAAAGGGAAGTGAGAGAGAGACGATGATGCGAAGAGGGGAAGTGACAGAGACGTTGTTAAGTGACAATGTGTTACAGAGCCAGCCACCCTGAAGTGTTGACCCCCAAGTCGTGCAGATCACTGTGGGCATCCTCCCCACACCCTCCCCTTTCTCCCCCCACACCCCCCTCTCTCCCCCACACCCCCCTCTCTCCCCCACACCCCCCTCTCTCCCCCCACATACACCCTCTCTCCCCCCACATACACCCTCTCTCTCTCTCCCCCCACATACACCCTCTCTCCCCCCCCCACACACACCCTCTCTCTCTCCCCCCACATACACTCTCTCTCTCCCCCCACATACATCCTCTCTCCCCCCCCCCACACACACCCCCTCTCTCTCCCCACACACCCCCCTCTCTCTCCCCACACACCCCCTCTCTCTCCCCACACACCCCCTCTCTCTCCCCACACACCCCCTCTCTCTCCCCACACACCCCCTCTCTCTCCCCACACACCCCCACTCTCTCCCCACACACCCCCTCTTTCTCCCCACACACCCCCACTCTCCCCCACACACCCCCTCTCTCCCCCTCTCTCCCCCCACACTCCCCCTCCCCCCCCCTCAACGAGATGCGGCGTGAGGCGGGGGAACAGGAATGGAGTTCATGATTACATTCCGATTTCCAGTCAATTAATACCGCGCAGTCCGGAGGTGATTAGCATAATGCGACGGTTGAGGAGGGAGGGACTGAAGGGTGAGGGGGGGGCGTGGGGGGAGGGGTGCATCACCCTCCTGCTATACACCCTTGCAGAACAAGGGTGCAACATCCCCCCCCCCCCACCCCCCCCCCACCCCCCACACACACACACCTCACTTTGAGCCACTGAGTCTTGATTTAATTTTATTTCCCGCACCTGTCCGGAAATTTGATTTCGAGCAACACCTTCGACGCCACTGCTCTGCCGCGCACTCAAGCATGCGCACTCAACCATGCGCCCATTCAACCATGCCCCGCAACCATGCGCGGACTGCATGGTTGCGGAACATTCAACCATGGCAGAGGCAGCAGAAGCAGGGGCGGCAGCAGCAGAAGCAGCAGCAGGGACGGCGGCGGCGGCAGGGGCAGCAGCAGGAGCAGCAGCAGGAGCAGCAGCAGCAGCAGCAGCAGCAGCAGGGACGGCGGCGGCAGCAGCAGCAGGAACAGCAGCAGGGGCAGCAGCAGGGGCAGCAGCAGGGTACTTACAAGTTTACAAAGTGATGTAACAGGAAACGAGACGAAATTAGCAAAGAAAATTTGGAAAATAATGCAGAGATGAAGAAAAGAAATTGAAAGAATGAGAAACCGATTACGGAGAGAATGGAAGGAGGGAGGAGGGGGGGAGAAGCCGGCGCGATTGAATGGAGGGAGGAGAAAGAGGAGGCGGCTAGAGAATGGTGGAGGAGAGATAAGAGAGAAAGTTTGAGACGGGCAGCGGAGTGCAGACCAAAAAGATTGCAATGAATCCAATTTAACTTATCGTACCCTGACTTTGTTGTTGTCTTGTTTTGAAAGAATGTTCGTTCTCGATTGCAAGACGGAGGCGGCCCCTTGATTCCGCAACTCTCGTCGGTAAGGAGAAAGGCATCGTAGATTGACCAGACCACACACTAGAAGTTGAAGGGACGACGACGTTTCGGTCCCTTCGACGTTTAGTGTGTGGTCTGGTCAACATACTTCAGCCACGTTATTGTGACTCCTCGCCTGCAAAAGGCATCGTAGATTGTCTGCTTTGAAGGATACAAAGTTATGACAATTTTAGTATGGCAATAAGAGAGTGAAGGAAGGAAGTATCAGGGGAAAAGAGCCAAGCCATTACGACTATATAACACTGGGAAGGGGTCAGGATAAGGATTTGGGATGGGACGGGGGGACAGGAATGGTGCCCAACCACTTGTGGATGGTCGGGAATAAGAGAGAGAATAAGCGTCTTGAAGGTGTCTTCCAAGATGTCTTATCTGATGATGGTAATTACCTCAGGTAAGGTTTGGCTTCCCATGGGGAGGGGGCCTCTTAGGTTTATTGAGGGGTCCCCCTACATGCTGATTTCCTGCCCCCAGGATGCAACCCACAACAGTTGCCTAGCTCCCGGGTACCTATTTTCCCCTGTTTGGTGAGCAGATAGACGGCTCGTGTGAAAGGGAACGTACCCAACCGTCTTCGTCACGTCCAGGAATGGGACCCGGGATCCTCGGTTGCGAGCACAGGACGTAGACCACTGCGCTACATGACCCCATTGTGCTCTTGGAGACTAGAATGTTGCGCTGCAACCTAAGTGTTACCTAAGTGTTGCAGGGTAAGCAAGAGTGTTCCATAGTGGTTGCGTGTTCCAACGAAGAGAAAGCATTACACACAGAGATCACACTAACGTGATGCATCAAATGAACAAATCCACAAGGGCCGCGACGAGGATTCGAACCTGCGTCCGGGAGCATCCCAGGCACTGCCACTGAGGTAGGGGGGGGGGTCTGGGATGCTCCCGGACGCAGGTTCGAATCCTCGTCACGGCCCTTGTGGATGTGTTCAAACCACTCCATGTTCTCAAACATTTCCTAATGTTTCAGATTCAGGACGGGTGGTAGTGAGGACTCTTAATTAGCTCCAGTCCACGACCTTGAGGCTCACCGAGCCACGGCTGGAACAACATCTTAACGACCTTAACGACCCTACCGAGGAGTCGCAAGTGGTCGAAGGAGTTAGTCTAGTATTGGCAAAAAGTGTCTTCGATAATTGGCGGGCGGAGTGCTTGAGGGAGGCGGCGTTGCTACGGTAACGACAGAAGGCGTCCTCTCCCTGACGAGCGAAGGAGACAGCAGGAAACGCAGTTAAGGCGGGCCGAGCCAAGCAGGCCACGCCAGGCCAGGCCAGGCCAGCCAAGCCAGGCCAAGCCAAGCCAAGCCAAGCCAAGCCAAGCCAGACCAAGTAAGGTCAAGTCAGGTCAGGTCAAGCACAAAGACATAATGTCATAAAGAGTAAAAACCAAATGAAGAACAAGTGAGGAAATATAAGAAGGTAGGTAGGTAGATACCTACCTACCTAGGTAGGTAAGTATCTACCTACCTTCTACCTATCCACCTGCAAGGAGCCGGAGCACGAGGACAAGGAGCTGGAATATCTAGGATACGAGGACCAGGATCTAGGATATAAAGGACAGAGGGAAGACATTATAATAAGATCATAGTCGAGTGAAGAAACAGCGTGAGAAACAGGTAGCAAAACTTAAGGAGTAAAACAGGTCAAAAGTAATTACCTGGCAGGAAATTATTTATTGGATAGCTCTATAGGACTGTCGAGGCAGCAGCAGCGTCTTCCCCTCGTTATTGACGCTAAGAAACAACTCAAGATTCGAGTGCCACTTGATTGGGCGCTCTGAAGAAAACTTGGAGGGGCGCCATCGTGAAGTCAACGTTGAGAACTTGGCAGGCCAGGGAGGGCAGGACGCAGGGAGAGCAGGCCAGGGAGGGCAGGACGCTGGGAGGGCAGGCCAGGCAGGCCAGGAGGGCAGGCCAGGACGCAGGCCAGGCAGGCCAGGAGGGCAGGCCAGGGCAGGCCAGGACGCAGGGAGGGCAGGCCAGGCAGGCCAGGAGGGCAGGCCAGGGCAGCCAAGGAGGGCAGGCCAGGACCCAGGGAGGGCAGGGCAGGGCAGGCCAGGACGCAGGGAGGGCAGGCCAGGAGGGCAGGCCAGGAAGGCAGGCCAGGGAGGATTGGCTGTAAAAGAATGGATAATGGAAATCCAGCTGGAGGTTTGTTATGGGAAAGTTATGTCGGGTTTTGTTTTTTGTTAAGGTAACAAAAAACTATTTGCAAGTGTGAGGGTGGTGGAGAGTGGTGGGGGGGGGGCTGCTGCTGTTGCTGCTGCTGCTGCTCCTGTTGCTTAGACTGGCGCTGCTGCTGCTACTGTTGCTGCCGGTGCTGTTGCTTAGACTGGCGCTGCTGCTGCAGGTACTGATGCGTACAAATTGCGGTGTATAAAGAGACATGTTTAGATAAGAATGGATCTATTGGTGGTGAGTGTGTGTTTACTAGTTGTGTTTTTACGGGGGTTGAGCTTTGCTCTTTCGGCCCGCCTCTCAACTGTCAATCAACTGTTTACTAACTACTTTTTTTTTTTTTTTTTTTTTTTCCCCACACCACACACACACACACACACACACACACACACACCAGGAAGCAGCCCGTGACAGCTGACTAACTCCCAGGTACCTATTTACTGCTAGGTAACAGGGGCATTCAGGGTGAAAGAAACTTTGCCCATTTGTTTCTGCCTCGTGCGGGAATCGAACCCGCGCCACAGAATTACGAATCCTGCGCGCTATCCACCAGGCTACGAGGCCCTATGTGTGTGTGTGTAAGAGTGTGTGTGAGTGTGTGTGAGTGTGTGTGAGTGTGTGTGAGTGAGTGTGAGTGAGTGTGAGTGAGTGAGTGTGAGTGAGTGAGTGTGAGTGTGAGTGTGAGTGTGAGAGTGAGTGTGAGAGTGAGTGTGAGAGTGAGTG
This sequence comes from Procambarus clarkii, assembly GCF_040958095.1. Lineage (NCBI taxonomy): Eukaryota > Metazoa > Arthropoda > Malacostraca > Decapoda > Cambaridae > Procambarus > Procambarus clarkii. Next base: position 14,815,085 of record NC_091238.1, read on the forward strand.
TGAGAGAGGGAGGGAGGGAGGGAGGGAGGGAGGGAGGGAGGGAGGGAGGGAGGGAGGAAGGGAGGGAGGGAGAGAGGGAGAGAGAGAGAGAGAGCAGAGGATGCTGGGGAGCAGCAGCTCATGTTCAAGATTTACCACTCCGTAAAAAGCGCAACAATTTCACCAAAGCAGAACCATATTCACCCAAGCAATCCAACTAACCTATCGAGGCCAATGTGTAGAAAACGTCGGTATTACGGCGCTTTAATTTTAAATATTAGGTCGCATTTTGTACGGATGGGTCGATTCCGTACACAAAATTTCGTAAGTACGGGTTGCCAGGGGCAACGACTTGTGTCATCCGTGATACGGGTGAAGGGCTTAACCCTCCCCCCCGTCCCCCCATCCCCCCCACCATCCCCCCCACCAACCCCCCACCAACCCCCCACCCCCCTGGTGCCTAGTGCCAGCGTCGGTGCCACCTTAATCCGCAAAAAGAGGAGTCGCTACGAGCTGAGAATTATTCAGTCCGACAATCCCGGGAATTGCGAGGGGCAGAGTTTTACAGGCGAGGCTTTACCCCCCCCCCTCCCACTCTCGCTCGCTAGCTCTCGCTCTCTCTCTCTCTCTCGCCCTCTCTCTCGCCCTCTCTCTCTCTCTCTCGCCCTCTCTCTCTCTCTCTCTCGCCCTCTCTCTCTCTCGCCTTCTCTCTCTCTCGCCCTCTCTCTCTCTCGCCCTGTCTCTCTCTCGCCCTGTCTCTCTCGCCCTCTCCCTCTCTCGCCCTCTCTCTCTCGCCCTCTCTCTCTCTCGCCCTCTCTCTCTCTCGCCCTCTCCCTCTCTCGCCCTCTCTCTCGCCCTGTCTCTCTCGCCCTGTCTCTCTCGCCCTGTCTCTCTCGCCCTCTCTCTCTCTCGCCCTCTCTCTCTCTCGCCCTCTCCCCCCCCCCCTTGGCCTGGCCATTTCTCCCACGACATTTTTGCGTGTTATGTTGTCATTGTTTAGTGGCGGGATGTGTAGTTATGAATGGCGCTGTTGTACAGTGTCACGCTGAGGCCCTCAGAGGGCGGGGGGGGGGGGCGAGAACTTGGCATTAAGCTTGGCCGAAGATCTCAGCCTCGCCCCCCCCCTCCACCTCAGCCTCGCCCCCCCCCCTCCACCTCAGCCTCGCCCCCCTCCTCCACCTCAGCCTCGCCCCCCCCTCCACCTCAGCCTCGCCCCCCCCTCCACCTCAGCCTGGCCCCCCCCTCCACCTCAGCCTCGCCCCCCCCCTCCACCTCAGCCTGGCCCCCCCCTCCACCTCAGCCTCGCCCCCCCCTCCACCTCAGCCTCGCCCACCCCCTCCACCTCAGCCTCGCCCCCCTCCTCCACCTCAGCCTCGCCCCCCCTCCACCTCAGCCTCGCCCCCCCCCCCTCCACCTCAGCCTCGCCCCCCCCCTCCACCTCAGCCTCGCCCCCCCCCTCCACCTCAGCCTCGCCCCCCCCCTCCACCTCAGCCTCGCCCCCCCCCCATCGTCCTCAGCCCCCCCCCCTCCACTAAACTTTCTCACTGCTCCACCATTTCCCCCTAACTCTGTATCGCTGGGAATGGCCAGTTAAGTGCGGTTTGTGTTTTACTCAACTGGAGACGGCCTGAATCAAAGGGTAGTTATTGAAGTGGTCGGGAGGGCGAGTGTGACGCGGGTCTGCTTCTACCCGGCCACTATAGACGCTGGATATATTGACCATCGCTCAAATATTGATGCTGGATTAGCGCGGCGCATGGCACCGGTTCCGGCGGGAGTACAGTCTCGCGGGACCTCGCGCGGTGTTTTGAATCCTGCGGAGGGACACTCGCGGGGCTGGTTAGGTCAGGATTGGTAAGGAATAAGCTTGGATTGTACCTGGATTGTACACGGGTACAATCTTCCAGGTGGGGAAGAGTGTTGGAGGTAGTAGGCGGGACCTAAGGAGTGTTGTTCCCGCCATACACACACACACACACACACACACACACACACACACACACACACACACACACACACACACACACACACACACACACACACACACACACACACCATACGAGGCGGGACCAAAGAGCCAAAGCTCAACCCCCGCAAGCACAAATAGGTGAGTACACACACACACACACACACAGAAGCCAGAGGACCTCACCCTTGCGGTCTTATACTCCCTTTTTCCTGTCTGCGCTTCCCTCTTTTCTTGTATGGCACTGTGTGTGCGCGCGCGTGCGCTCTCTTGGTGCCCATCTCGGTGTCCCTCCCATCTTCTTGACGCCCCCCCCGCCCTCCACCCTCATTCCTCCCCCCTCTTTCCTTCATATAAGGGACCATCCACCTTCCTCCTTCCCCCTACTTAATATGCAATCAAGGCTCTCGCCGCTACTCCCAAATGTCCCATCCAGTCTGGGTTTTTTTCCTATCCCATCCGGGGGTTTTTTCTTATCCTATCCGCTCGTTTTTGCCTGTCCCATCCAGTCGGTTTTGCCTGTCCCATCCAGTCGGTTTTGCCTGTCCCATCCAGTCGGTTTTGCCTGTCCCATCCGATCGTCTGGGACGTCCCTCCCTCCTCTCTCTCCAGCTCCCAGGTGTCGCCGCCAGCCGTGGCGGGAACGCGCATTTTCCCGCCATTTTTAAAACCCGCCAGTTTTTGTAGTTCTTGGGGAAAGCGGGTCTTGAGATGGGTCGATCTCCGAAGACGTACCTCCTCCTTATTTCCTGAATGGTGTCATCTTTATCTCCATCTTCTCTTCCCATGTATTTTAGGGCGGTGGGGGGGGGGGGGGGGGATTGGGAGAGGGGCGTCCCCCCGTAAAGACGTTTGGGAATTATAATCGAGAAACCCTGTGGAAGAGCGCTGTATATTGCTAGGGGGGTTTAGCAATTAGATGAGATCAAGGGCTCCGCTGCTTTGGCTATAATTGGCTACGTAATGAAGCCCGTGGTATGCCCACACAGCCTCGATTACCTGCTCCACTATGTCTGTGCTCAGTTCTCGTGAGGGACCTCTCGTTCTTAACTGTAGTGTGTGTACGGTACCTCATCGTCTCCTGCAGTCTGTGTACGGTAGTAAACGGCAGTAAAATAGGTACCTGGGTGTTAGTCAGCTGTCACGGGCTGCTTCCTGGGGGTGGAGGCCTGGTCGAGGACCGGGCCGCGGGGACACTAAAAAAAAAAGCCCCGAAATCATCTCAAGATAACCTCAAGAATCTCAAGATGACGGTACCTCATGCTCTCCTGCAGTCTGTGTACGGTACCTCATGCTCTCCTGCAGTCTGTGTACGGTACCTCATGCTCTCCTGCAGTCTGTGTACGGTACCTCATGCTCTCCTGCAGTCTGTGTACGGTAACTCATGCTCTCCTGCAGTCTGTGTACGGCAACTCATGCTCTCCTGCAGTCTGTGTACGGCCCCTCATGCTCTCCTGCAGTCTGTGTACGGTCCCTCATGCTCTCCTGCAGTCTGTGTACGGCAACTCATGCTCTCCTGCAGTCTGTGTACGGTAACTCATGCTCTCCTGCAGTCTGTGTACGGCAACTCATGCTCTCCTGCAGTCTGTGTACGGCAACTCATGCTCTCCTGCAGTCTGTGTACGGTCCCTCATGCTCTCCTGCAGTCTGTGTACGGCAACTCATGCTCTCCTGCAGTCTGTGTACGGTCCCTCATGCTCTCCTGCAGTCTGTGTACGGTACCTCATGCTCTCCTGCAGTCTGTGTACGGTACCTCATGCTCTCCTGCAGTCTGTGTACGGTACCTCATGCTCTCCTGCAGTCTGTGTACGGCAACTCATGCTCTCCTGCAGTCTGTGTACGGCAACTCATGCTCTCCTGCAGTCTGTGTACGGCAACTCATGCTCTCCTGCAGTCTGTGTACGGCAACTCATGCTCTCCTGCAGTCTGTGTACGGCAACTCATGCTCTCCTGCAGTCTGTGTACGGTCCCTCATGCTCTCCTGCAGTCTGTGTACGGCAACTCATGCTCTCCTGCAGTCTGTGTACGGCAACTCATGCTCTCCTGCAGTCAGTGTACGGCAACTCATGCTCTCCTGCAGTCTGTGTACGGCAACTCATGCTCTCCTGCAGTCTGTGTACGGCAACTCATGCTCTCCTGCAGTCTGTGTACGGCAACTCATGCTCTCCTGCAGTCTGTGTACGGCAACTCATGCTCTCCTGCAGTCTGTGTACGGCAACTCATGCTCTCCTGCAGTCTATGTATAATCCTCATGAGGCCCTCATCCATCCTCCAGTTTGTGTATTCCGAATGAGGTCCTCATCCTTCCCCCTCATACCGTACACAGCCGTCACGAGGATCTCACCCATCTCATATCTCCTCCCCCCCTCATACTGTACACAGTCGGCCCTCATGAGATCCTCATTCGCATACTCCAAACCTACACCACTCACCCAGTCTGACAGCCAGTCACCCACTCACAAGCTTCTCATAACATCCATCTACCACCTGTATATATATATATATATATATATATATATATATATATATATATATATATATATATATATATATACATTATATATATATATATATATATATATATATATATATATATATATATATATATATATATATATATATATATATATATATATATTTAAAAAGTAACCTTGTAGTCACGGTACCAAAAAACAATACAATATAATACAATCAGCTGTATACACTCTTGACATTTTATAGACCAATAGACGACTATCAAGCAGTGAGGTGGAAAAATGAACCCTTTCACTTGGAGATTCACTAAGGCTGGAAGCATCATTTGGAGTGGGTTTGTGTGGCGGGGGGGGGGGGGGAGAGGGCGGGTCGTGGTGGGGGGGAGAGGGGGGGAGGGGGTCGTGGCAAGTGGGTGGTGGTGGAACGGAGTGGGATGGTGCTGGAAGTTGGGTGGCGTGGGGGGTTACTGGAATGAAGTGAATGTCTGTGATGATGGAAATGGATTGCGGTGGATGAGTTCTTTCTTGGAGGGGGGGGGGAGATGATGTGAGAACATGTCTGAATCATCACAATAGGAGAGCCTCATAAGATGTGTCGTGGGGTCCACCACAGCCTTGTAAGATGTGTGACAAGATGTTAACGCCGTAGGGTGTAGATGGATGGGTTACCAGAGATGACAGGAAGTAACCCACCACTCTTCACCCTGATACTACGGGACTGCTTATCTTGCATCTGTATGCTGCAGGTTTAACTTGCAAGATAATTGTAAAAACAGTATGATAAGGAAGAATAAGGAGCCACCAACAGTATGCCAGGCAAGAAGGAGCCACAAACAGTATGGAAACAAAAGTGACCATAACAGTATGATTAGCAAGAATAAGGAGCCTCACAGACTAGCAAATCGCCACAGGTGAGCCTTTGGCTATTCCCTGGTGTGTGAGGTTATCTCAGCACGCCGCAGAACCTCACACATACAGCTCTTCACATACAGCTCCTCACATACAGCTCCTCACATACAGCTCCTCACATACAGCTCCTCACATACAGCTCCTCACATACAGCCCCTCACATACAGCTCCTCACATACAGCTCCTCACATACAGCCCTCACACACAGCCCTCACAGTCAGGCTGGTTCTGTAACTCCAGCAAAAGCTTGAACAATTTTACACTTAAAATCTTCCACTGTTGTTCCAGCAACATTTCCTACATTTTTAGGGAGGATGAGATTGAAGAATCGCGGACTTGCGATGTTTGCACTGTTCTCGCAATTGTTCTTACGGCACTCACCAATTTTCCTTTGGTTTATTTTGCACCTCCTGCCATATCTCTGACTCCAGTGTGTGTGGCTGTTGTATTGTACAGGTCTGGAACCTGATTTTCCAGTATGCTCCGTGACTATATTTGTTCTCTCTCTTGTCTCGTTCCAGGTAAGCACCACAACCACCACCACCACCATCATCATCACCACCATCACCACCACTACCACCATTAAGGCCTATTCTACTTTTTGATTTTGGGATAACAAAATGGAAGATATATGGGCAAGTATATATATGGTTTATATATGTATTTTTGCACAATCAGTAAATCACGTTAATGTGTTATTATCTAAAACTTATAAGTGATGCAGTATGTCAGTGGGTGTGGGGAGGGCTTTCATAGGTTGAACATTTATCTACAAATTTTTGCCTGGCGTAAGAAATGTTGATTTTCCACCGTCGTAGACCAGTATGGTAGGGAAGTCATGCCTCTTCCCCCAGATCCTCCAACACTCCATCCACTTGGATTGGTCGGTGGAGCGACGGCTTCACTTATTGCAGGTCAGCGCTCGATCCCCGATAGTTCAAATGATTGGGCACCGTTCCCTTCCTTGTGTCCTCGTATCGCAATTAATCTTGTTGCAAGTCACTCTATGCAACTCGTCAGCTTATTGACTGCTAATTGCTGGTCTGGTCTCCTGGATAAAAGGTTTGTACCTTGTTATATATTTTTTTTAGCAGAGTTGACTGTAGAAGCGGTTTGACTGTTACACACAAGTCACAATTGCGTGATGCATCAAATGAACAAATCCACAAGGACAAAACCCTGGTTTGTGTCTCGGAGAGGCTGCAGGATCCAGTAAGTTCAGTAGAATTTATGGTTGCAATTCTTATCCATGTCGTAGCTCAGTCGATTAAGGCAGCGTCGGGGATGCTCTCGGACGCAGGTTCGAATCCTCGTCACGGCCCTTGTGAATTTGTTCTTTTGTTTGTTTTGACTGTTGACTGTAGAACCCCATCAACCAGGTATCAACCAGGTTTAGTATAGGCAGCTACTGATACTGTCACCCCCAGCTGCTGGGGGGGGGGGGAGGGGAGGAGGGGGGGGGAGCTGATCTTCCCAGACCCCACGCTAAGAGCGCCACGGATTGTAATCAAACATTTAAGCAACCAATAGCGAAACCTGTACATCTTAATCGTGTTGGCTTTGTTTACTTTCAGTAAACAGTTTACGAGTTTTGAAAGTTCACAAACAAAAGGATATTATTGTTATAATTAGCCTCGTGGTGTTTAGCTTATATGCTAAACACTTCGAGGCTAATTAATCATGTAATAAATTATAGGATTAATAAATGTGAACAAAGCCGCCATGACTGGGGGGAAGATGTACAGGTTCCGTCAGTGGTTGTGTAAATGCTTGATGAATCGTGGGTTAAGTTGGGTAATGTGAACTCCAGAAGGGGGGGGGTCGAGTGTTGTATGAGTCGGTGTCTAAAGTTCGGGAAAGTTGTCTTCGTAACCTGGTTACCGGGGTCCCTCGTTAACCGGGGGTCCCTCGTTAACCGGGGGTCCCTCGTTAACCGGGGGTCCCTCGTTAACCGGGGGTCCCTCGTTAACCGGGGGTCCCTCGTTAACCGGGGGTCCCTCGTTAACCGGGGTCCCTCGTTAACCGGGGGGTCCCTCGTTTATCGGGGTCCCTCGTTACCGGGGGGTCCCTCGTTTACCGGGGTCCCCTCGTTACCGGGGGGCCCCCTCGTTTACCGGGGGCCCCCTCGTTTACCGGGGGCCCCCTCGTTTACCGGGGGGGGCCCCCTCGTTTACCGGGGGGCCCCCTCGTTTACCGGGGTCCCCTCGTTTACCGGGGTCCCCCTCGTTCCCGGGGCCCCCTCGTTCCCGGGGCCCCCCTCGTTACCGGGGCCCCCCTCGTTACCGGGGACCCCCCTCGTTACCGGGGGGCCCTCGTTAACCGGGGGCCCTCGTTACCGGGGGTCCCCTCGTTACCGGGGGCCCCTCGTTACCGGAGGCCCCTCGTTACCGGGGGTCCCCTCGTTACCGGGGGCCCCTCGTTACCGGGGGGTGTCGACATGCAGGTGAGAGTCAATTCAGCGCCACGATTCTTCCTCGGGTCGTGGTAGGTTAAAGGTCGAGGAGCGGGTTTGACCTCTTGATAAGGCTGCGTCCTTGCTTTCTCTCCCGCTATGATGCCCTTGGGAAGGGGGAGGAGGCTAAGATTTCCGTTAGACAGACAAAAGTAGCACAAGAGAGCCGTGGCACTAGGCTCTCTAGCTCTAGGGGAGCCGGTCGGCCGAGTGGACAGCACGCTGGGCTTGTGATCCTGTGGTCCGATCCCAGGCGCCGGTGAGAAACAATGGGTAGAGTTTCTTTCACCCTATGCCCCTGTTACCTAGCAGTAAAATAGGTACCTGGGTGTTAGTCAGCTGTCACGGGCTGCTTCCTGGGGGTGGAGGCCTGGTCGAGGACCGGGCCGCGGGGACACTAAAAAGCCCCGAAATCATCTCAAGAACGTCAAGATAACCACTATCAAAAACTGTTATTTTATGTGATGAAAGTGTGATTAGGAACCTTATTCTCATATCAGATATAGACACAAATACAAGTCACAATTTCGTGTCATCCTTTGCAGATGACACAAAAATCAGCTTGAAAATTACCTCTGCTGAAGACATTGCAAAACTATAAGTAGATATTAATAGTTTTCGACTGGGCAGCAGAAAATAACATGTTTAACAGTAATAAATTCCAAATACTTACATACGGTAAAAATGAGGACCTTAAACATGATACAAGGTACAAAACACAATCCAATCTGCCCATAATAGGTAAACAGCATGTCAAGGATTTGGGAATAATGATGTCCGACGACCTAACGTTTAGGGGGCTTAACCAAGCATATATTGCGTCAGCCAGAAAAAATGATAGGATGGATTACGAGAACTTTCAAATCCCGGGATCCCATCACAATGGTTGTACTATTCAAATCACTTGTGCTATCCCGTCTTGAGTACTGCTCGGTACTCACTTCCCCCTTCAGAGCAGGAGAGATTGCTGAAATAGAGGGAATACAGAGAACATATACGACACGCATAGACGCGATAAAGCACCTAAATTATTGGGATCGTCTCAAAGCTCTCCAAATGCACTCGCTAGAAAGACGACGAGAGATATACCAAATAATATACACTTGGAAAATACTGGAGGGCCAGGTCCCAAATCTACACAGTAAAATAACAACCTACTGGAGTGAACGATATGGGAGAAAATACAGAATAGAACCAGTGAAGAGCAGGGGTGCCATAGGCACAATCAGAGAACACTGTATAAACATCAGAGGTCCGCGGTTGTTCAACACCCTCCCAGCGAGCATCAGAAATATTGCCGGAACAACCGTGGACATCTTCAAGAGAAAACTGGACTGTTTTCTAAAAGAAATGCCGGACCAACCGAGCTGTGGTGGGTATGTGGGCCGCTCAAAGCAACAGCCTAGTGGACCAAGCTCTCACAAGTTAAACCTGGTCTTGGGCCGGGCTTGGGGAGTAGAAGAACTCCCAGAACCCCATCAACCAGGTATCAAGCAGAGCAACGAGGTACTCTCTCTTTCGTGTGTACTTACCTAGTTGTGCTTGCGAGGGTTGAGCTTTAGCTCTTTGGTCCCGCCTCTTAACCGTCAATCGACTGGTGAACAGATTCCTGAGCCTACTGGGCTCTATCATATCTACATTTAAAACTGTGTATGGAGTCAGCCTCCACCACATTACTTAATGCTTTCCATTTGTTAACTACTCTGACACTGAAAAAATAATTTTTAATGTCTCTGTGGCTCATTTGGGTACCAAGTTTCCACTTGTGTTCCCTTGTTCATGTCCCACCCGTGCTGAAGAGTTTGCCTTTGTCCACCCTGACAATTTTCTAGGTGGTTATTATGTCTCCCCTTACTCCTCTGTTTTCCAGGGACGTGAGGTTCAGTACCTTTAGCCTTTCCTCGTAGCTCATACCTCTCAGTTCCGGGATGAGTCTGGTGGCATACCTCTGAATCTTCTCTAATCTGTAATTCTCTAATCTTCTGTAATTCTCTTAGCGAATCTGTGTGTGTGTATTCACCTAGTTGTGTTTGCGGGGGTTGAGCTTTGCTCTTTCGGCCCGCCTCTCAACTGTCAATCAACTGTTACTGCTCTCCCCCCCCCCCCACACACACACAGTAGATAAAGACAGTCTATTTAACACAAGGGGAACACGCACAAGGGGACACAGGTGGAAACTGAGTGCCCAAATGAGCCACAGAGATATTAGAAAGAACTTTTTTAGTGTCAGAGTGGTTGACAAATGGAATGCATTAGGGGGTGATGTGGTGGAGGCTGACTCCATACACAGTTTCAAGTGTAGATATGACAGAGCCCGATAGGCTCAGGAATCTGTACACCTGTTGATTGACGGTTGAGAGGCGGGACCAAAGAGCCAGAGCTCAACCCCCGCAAACACAACTAGGTGAGTACACACACACACACACACACACACACCCTAGGAAGCAGCCCGTGACAGCTGACTAACTCCCAGGTACCTATTGACTGCTAGGTAACAGGGGCATTCAGGGTGAAAGAAACATTGCCCATTTGTTTCTGCCTGGTGCGGGAATCGAACCCGCGCCACAGAATTACGAGCCCTGCGCGCTATCCACCAGGCTACCAGGCCCCCCCCCCCCTGTGTGTGTGGGGGAGGTGGGGTAAGGGAACGTGTATTAAAAGGTGAAGAAGAGGGGCAGAAAGTGGTGTGGTGTATGAGGAAGTATTGTGAAGGGAAGGGAAAGGGAGGCAGCTCGGCTTAGGTCATTACTGGGAGGTCGTTAGAAGGCCGAGGAAGGTGGTCCTGATTAATGTTTCCCGTGGACAAAGGGAGGTAGGAAAACAGGGAGAGAGAGGAGCTGCAGTGTCTACTCATCTCAAGACGCTCTCTCCCTTCTTTCCTGGCACTCCCCTCCCTCCTGGCACTGCCCTTCCCTTCTCCCTGGCTTTACTGGCTGCTCTACTGGTTCGCTTCCATCGATACTGTTCCCCGGGGGTGGGGGGGGGGGGGGGGGTAGCTGATAAAAGACGAACAGAATCTATTTTGTAATTGTTGCTGAAAGAATACGTCCCATTTTGTCATTTGGCAGTACTCTTTTTTGGCTGGCGTGGTAATGGACACCCCTGGATTGAAGCCCCTTTCAAACTGGAAGTGATTGATTGACAAATGAACACACCTGTTCTTTGTGTCACCCAGGTGACGCTTGCACAGGAAAAGGTACGAAATTTAATCCCTGTGAATTTTGGCTCTTTTATGTGGGATGCAAAAGTTCCACCTCTCCTGTGTGTGTGTGTGTGTGTGTGTGTGTGTGTGTGTGTGTGTGTGTGTGTGTGTGTGTGTGTGTGTGTGTGTGTGTGTGTGTGTGTGTGTCTGAGTTACATCAGCTTTGCTCAAAAGCAAAGGTGATGTAACTGGAATAGTGCAGTGGTGGACGAGAGGGTGCCGCTAGGGTTGGAAACAGAGGGTTAAGGCGAGAGAGAAGATGAAGTCAGGAGACGTTAGTGTGGTGAGAGGTCCTAAGCCGAACGCTTCACAACTGTACTCTTTCACTGGAGCCTATATGTGGGCTGTACTGCGTGGCACCGGAGCCTACACCTGGGCTGTGGCACTGTAGTGCAGGCGCGTACAAAGAGGCTTGGCACTGTCATGCCTGGTCCTGTGTAACGACAGGAAGGCGGTAATTTAGCTCCTACAAAGAATATTTATGAACAGTAATTTTACTGTCGCTTTTGTGTCCACGTCCCCTCTCTCACACGCGTCGCTGCTGCCCCTGTATGTGGCCTGCCCCTGGTCTCCCCTGCCCCTGCCCCTGTATGTGGCCTGCCCCTGGTCTCCCCTGCCCCTCTCCCTGTATGTGGCCTGCCCCTGGCCTCCCCTGCCCCTCTCCCTGTATGTGGCCTGCCCCTGGCCTCCCTCCTGCCCTTGCCCCTCTCCCTGTATGTGGCCTGCCCCTGGCCTCCCTCCTGCCCCTGCCCCTCTCCCTGTATGTGGCCTGCCCCTGGCCTTCCTCCTGCCCCTGCCCCTCTCCCTGTATGTGGCCTGCCCCTGGCCTCCCTCCTGCCCCTGCCCCTCTCCCTGTATCTGGCCTGCCCCCTGGCCTCCCTCCTGCCCCCTGGCCTTCCCCTGCCCTCTGGTCTCAACCCTTCCCCTGGCCTCCTTCCTGCCCCCTGGCCTCCCTCCTACTCCTGGCCTCCAGCGTCTTTCTCTGGCCACAGTCCCTGGCCTCCTGCTGGCCCTGGCTCTCTGCTGTTTTGACCACCTGCTGCTGGGTGTTCTAATTACACCTGCTCTGGAGGCTGTGTTAATTGTGATGGCGTTGTAGAGGCCCCCCACAGCCGCTGTTGTTGCTGCTGTTCCTGCTACTGCTGCCACTGTTCCTGCTACTGCTGTTCCTGCTGCCACTGTTCCTGCTACTGCTGTTCCTGCTGCCACTGTTCCTGCTACTGCTGCCACTGTTCCTGCTACTGCTGTTACTGCTGCCACTGTTCCTGCTACTGCTGTTACTGCTGCCACCGTTCTCGCAGTACATCCTCCCCTTTCTAAGTAGGTTTTGGTGTTGAAGATTCTCTGGCAGTAAGCTCGAACACGGCTACATTAACTAGCCAGTAGGAGGTGGCCTCAGCTGCTATGGAAGACAAGCAGAGCCCCCAATGTAATATGTATAAACAGATGTTGCTAAATCTTTCGTCGTACGTGTGACCGTGATGTTATTGTCACGCTAATGGGCTCAAGAGTTGTTGTTATAGATTGACAACTAGGGCGCAACTCCATAGTCTCCCGAGACTGAAGGATGCCTACTACTATATATATATAAACGGAAACCATATATATACAGCACAGTCAAATCACACAATAGAAGGAAAAAGTCAAGGATTTAGGAGTAATCACAGCGGAAGAATTTACATTTAAAGGACACAATAAAGTAGCTGTCACGACTGCAAGAAAAATGACAGATTGGATAACAAGAACCTTTCAAGCAAGAGACGCCATACCAGTGATACTTTTCCAGACACTAGTGCTCTCTAGAGTGGATTACTTGTCCACACTAACAGCCCCATTAGAAGCTGGAGAAATTGCTGACCTGGAGAGCGTGCAAAGATCCTTTACTGTTAGAATACACTGAATGAAACATCTAGATTATTGGGGCCGAGTAACATTTTTAAATTGGTGGTGTATTAGAGCACGGACGAGAGAGAGACATAGTCTATACGTGGAAAATATTAAAGGGAGTGGTTCCGAATCTGTACACGGAAATAATAATCATATGAAACCAGTAGACATGGCAGGATGTGCAGAATACCCCCATTGAAATGCAGAGGTGCAATAGGCACGCTGAGAGAGAACTCTTATCAGTGGTCAGAGACTGTTCAACACGCTTCCACTACACATAAGAGGCGTAACTGGCCGACCCCCTCACAGTGTTCAAAAGCGAACGTGATAAAAATCTCCAAAGGATACCTAATCAACCAGGCTGTGATTCATACGTCAGGCTGCGAGCAGCCGCATCCAACAGCCTGGTTGACCAGGTAACCCCAAGGTAAAGTAAGTAGGTCCAACGGCGTCAAAATATATCATATTTTGCAGTATTGTATGATACATCATTTATGCAATGTTTACTTCTAGGCTTATCTCTGTCGAGTATTATTTTGCAATACAGTATTTACAAATTTAGATTCGATGAGGTTGCAAACTTTTAGCTTTTATTAAAAAAAAAATGTGACAGGGTTTGTGAGCGTCGCCAGGGGCTGTGAGGGGACGAGACAGGTGACAAGCCAGGGGACAGGTGGCAGGCCAGGGGACAGGTGACAGGCCAGGGGACAGGAGACAGGAAAAGGGGACAGAAAGGGGGAAGCAAGCTGATAATACTCCAGTGTTTCCTGGGCGGGTATTAAAGCGGATCGTAAAGGCGTTATTTGGTGGTGATAGTGAGGCCCTTATGACGGTAACCCCAAGCTGGCTCCCTCGCCCTCACCATCACTGTCACCATCACTGTCACTCTCAGCGGTGATGGTGGCAATAGTGACGCTGCACTTCTACCAGTTATTTGCTTGTATTATCAACACAATCTTGCTTTTATTTTCTTGAAGCTATTAACTGGTTCAGTGCCACCAGATATCTTCCTCAGTGCCACCAGGCATCTCCCTCAGTGCCACCAGGCGTCTCCCTCAGTGCCACCAGGCATCTCCCTCAGTGCCACCAGGCGTCTCCCTCAGTGCCACCAGGCGTCTCCCTCAGTGCCACCAGGCACCTCCCTCAGTGCCACCAGGCACCTCCCTCAGTGCCACCAGGCATCTCCCTCAGTGCCACCAGGCATCTCCCTCAGTGCCACCAGGCACCTCCCTCAGTGCCACCAGGCATCTCCCTCAGTGCCACCAGGCATCTCCCTCAGAGCCACCAGGCGTCTCCCTCAGTGCCACCAGGCGTCTCCCTCAGTGCCACCAGGCATCTCCCTCAGTGCCACCAGGCATCTCCCTCAGTGCCACCAGGCGTCTCCCTCAGTGCCACCAGGCATCTCCCTCGGTGCCACCAGGCATCTCCCTCAGTGCCACCAGGCATCTCCCTCAGTGCCACCAGGCATCTCCCTCAGTGCCACCAGGCATCTCCCTCAGTGCCACCAGGCATCTCCCTCGGTGCCACCAGGCACCTCCCTCAGTGCCACCAGACACCTTCCTCAGTGCCACCAGGCACCTCTCAGTGCCACCAGGCACCTCTCAGTGCCACGGTATCACCATTGCTTGAGCTATTACTTAACCTTCACCCTCCAATCCACGCTATCAACTAATAGGTCGCGTTGATTACATTATCGTAAGTAACCTATTAAGAAAAGTAACAGCTGTCAGATAATTACATTTTTTATGAATCGGACTCGATAGGTTAGGTGGGCTGATTGGGTTCGTACGTTGATGGGGTAGACCAGGAGGTTGGATTCTTTACGTAGTGGCAAGTGAAGAGAACGGTCAGGACCATTATATGCCAGGCAGCCGCGTTCAACAGCCTGGTTGACCAGACGACCAACCAGGCGAGGCCTGATCAGAGACCGGGCCGCGGGGGACGTTGATCCTCGAGACATCCACAAGGAAGGTAGGTAGGTAGCTATGTCATCCCGTCAGTACACCATCTCCCCCAGAGTCAGTGTAAGGTAAGCACCTCCCCTTCCCCCCTACCTTGCTTGTGTGTGCGGGGGGGGGGGGGGGGGGGCGGGTTGACAGGGGCGGCGCGGGGGGGGGGGGGGATAGGGGGTTGATGAAGGGTTTAATCATGGAGGGACGTCAAGCGAGGCACCCAGCGTGTCAAAAAACACCGGGTTCGAGGCTAATTTGCCCCGTGCCATATTGGCACTGTTTCTGTGCCTCATATTCCCCCAGACCACACTTTTATTACTCCCCCCCTCCCCCCTCCACTCCCCCCACCCCTCCTCCTTCACGGAGAGCCTTGCTTTTGTTTGCTGTCTCGCTATTGTTGTGGTGGTGGTGGTGGTGGTAGTGCAGGGGGATGGGGTGTGTAGGTTAATGACTGGTACAGGTGATGGACCTGGGGACCAGATTCACGAAGCGGTTACGCAAGTACTTACGAACGTGTACATCTTTCCTCAATCTTTCACGGCTTTGGTTACATTTATTAAACAGTTTACAAGCATGAAAACTTGGTAATCAACTGCTGCTATTGTTATAAAAAGCCTCCTGGTGCTTCGGAGCTCATTAACTGTTTAATAATTGTAAACAGAGCCGCCAAAGATCGAGAAAAGATGTACAAGTGCTTGCGTAACTGCTTCGTGAATCTGGTCTCTGGTTGATGGTGATGGTACAGGCACAATCCAGGTTGATGGGGTGTGTTGTGCAGGTGAGGGATGGGGTGTGTGGGTTGATGGTAGAGGGGGGGGGGATGGTCTCATCACATGAGACCAGAAGGCTTGGCAGGATGTGCAGAATACCCCCGTTGAAGAGCAGAGGTGCAACAGGTACTCTGAGAGAGAACTCTTATCAACATCAGAGGCCCGAGACTGTTGAACACGCTTCCACTACACATAAGGGACATAACTGGCCGACCCCTCACAGTGTTCAAGAGAGAACTCGATAAGCACCTCTCCCCAAAAATACCTGATCAATCAGGCTGTGACTCATACGTCAGGCTGCGACCAGTCGCGTTCAAAAGCCTGGTTGGCCAGTCCAGCAACCAGGAGACCGGGCCGCGGGGACCTTGAGCCCCGAAATCATCGCAAGATAACCGCAAGGTATGTATACTCTTGTGCATCAAGGTACATACATACATACATAGCTGTATACACAAACACTCCCCGTCCATTCGCACAGCCTATACACGCGCACACGCACGCGCCCACCCACCCCGCCCGGGCAAGCAAGAGAACATAGAGGCTAAAGCGACCGTGACGAAGCCATGCATCTTGCAAGATTGCCAGAGGTCTTATACATTGTGGCAAGATTATCTGGTGTGGTGGACTGGAAGATTACACGCGTCCTCTCCCGGCCCCTATCCACCTGCATCCATTTGCTCGGGAGTGGATAGTGTGTTGGTGGGTAGTGGCGTGCGGGTGGGGGGGCGGGCGCCCCGGCTGTGGTGGTGGGTGGGTGTAGGCGGGCGCCCAGGCTGTGGTGGTGGTAGGGGTGTTAGGGCTCCCTACTCTTGGCTATGATGGGCTTGAGAGATATACCAGCACCCCAGCTGGGGCTGGGTTCAGGGGGGGAAGGATAAACAACTCAGCTTGGGGGTTCTTCCTGTTAAGACGGGAGAGGGGGTTGGTCTTCATTCATAGGACACCTGTCTAGGACACCTGTCTAGGGCACCTGTCTAGGCACCTGTCTAGGGCACCTGTCTAGGGCACCCATTAATACATACATACCTATATCAGTGATATTATGTTGCCACAAGATCAGAAATGCTCTTCTATGGAGTTGGCGCTCGATATTAGCATTGAAAATATTATCCTTCTTGTATGTATGAATGTATGCATGCATGCATGCATGCATGCATGCATACATGCAAAGTATGATCTACGAGGAAAGATTGGTTGAACTAAATCTTACGACACTGGAAAAGAGAAGGGTTAGGGGAGACATGATCTCTACCCACACAATTTTTAGATGAATTGACAAGGGTACTTCTGAAGGATTCCTTACACAAGTTTCTAGGACTGTTATGTGTGTGGAAAATTCTTTTTTTCTTTCAACTGGTGCAAGTGGAGGGGAAACTGCAGGAGAATTATATTCATGGTTCATAAACATACATAATCCCTTGTGGAGAAGAATGTGTTGGGTCTTAAGTGTGGATCACGTTTCTTATCTCCCAACCACCAGACTTTGGGGACCAGTGTTTGTAGGAGGGGGGACGGGGGGGGGACGGTGGGCGGAGGGGGAGGGAAGTTTGGCAGTCTTTCTTGGGCTTGAGTTTTCATTCTCTCTAATTCTCACCTCGTTCGTACGCACTCACTCACTCACTCACTTTTCTCTCTCTCTTTTTTCTTTCTCTTTTTCTCTTTCTCTCTCCCCCCCCCTCCCTCCCTCCCTGCTCTTGTTCATTTTATATATTATATTCTGTTCACGTTGTCCAATTCGTTTTTTGTATTTCATCTCTCTCCTAATCATCATGATTATGTATTTTCCTTTCTTCTTCTTTTCTTCTTTGTCTACCAGTTTCTCCCCTCTCCCGTTTGCTCAGTTCCTCTCCCGTTTGCTCTGTTAGTGCCACACTTCCCTTGCCTCTGTTGAGTGCTTCTCTCCTTGGTAAGGGTCCCGCAACAAGTTATCTTGAGGTTATATCTTGAGATGATTTCGGGGCTTAGTGTCCTCGACCAGGCCTCCACCCCCAGGAAGCAGCCCGTGACAGCTGACTAACACCCAGGTACCTATTTTACTGCTAGGTAACAGGGGCATAGGGTGAAAGAAACTCTGCCCATTGTTTCTCGCCGGCGCCCGGGATCGAACCCGGGACCACAGGATCACAAGTACAGTGTGCTGTCCGCTCGGCCGACCGGCTCCCTGAGTGCCACAGATATGGCACCTCAGCCCCTCTAATGTTTCTCAAATGTTAATTATCTGTTTCTCCCTATTCTGTCCCCCTAAGAAGTACAGATTGAAAGATCTTAAGCCGTTACAACAATTTAGGCAGTTTATTGAATGGATTCGGGCAGTGAAAAAAAATTTTGCACGGCAAATTCTATAAGTTTGGATGAGGCTGTTAGTATGCAATAATACCCGAGCCTATAGTTAAGCTAGAGACTAGAGGCTTAACAAGAAAGAGCCATCATTGGTCTGGCACCTGTTGTTTGAAAGGCTCTAGTTAGCCCGCCTGTAATTGGTCTCAGTAGCCTGGCTTAAATAGGCAGCATGGCTAGCCTATCAAGGTCGATTTAGGCCGAGGAAAAGCGTCAGTATTGCTGCGCTTTTGATTTTACTCAACCACCGGGAATGTGACGCAGTGATCGATAGTGTGAAAACTGGAGTGTTTTTTTAAGTGTGAGGACAGGCTAGTGTGTCGTGTTGGGTCTCTGTACGTTCCCCTCACTCACGTTCCCCTTACTCACTTCACGTTCCCCTTACTCACTCACGTTCCCCTTACTCACTCACGTTCCCCTTACTCACTCACGTTCCCCTTACTCACTCACTCACGTTCCCCTTACTCACTCACGTTCCCCTTACTCACTCACTCACGTTCCCCTTACTCACTCACGTTCCCCTTACTCACTCACTCACGTTCCCCTTACTCACTCACGTTCCCCTTACTCACTCACTCACGTTCCCCTTACTCACTCACTCACGTTCCCCTTACTCACTCACGTTCCCCTTACTCACTCACTCACGTTCCCCTTACTCACTCAGGTTTCCTCATGCACCTCTCATGTGCTCTTGCATGCGTCTCTTTACCCACATTATTCACGCTCATCTCACCGGTCGCCCCAGGGGAGCCCCAGAGACTCATCATGATCTGTCACCACCAAAGATCACATTCACTCATAATATCTCTACCATGTACGGGCTACTCATGCCCGTGCTGCCACTTCATGTGGTGGCTTAATCTTCAAGTATGTTTATTGAGACACGAAAGAGATACATCTCAAAGGGATAGAGTAGCGAAGGCTATTTCTACCCCCCCCCCCCCCCCCTTGGCTTAATCTTCATCAATCCGTCGTCCGTCTCTCCTTGGGGAGTAGAAGAGCTCCCCCAGAACCCTATCCAGCAGGAATCTCCCTCGCCACCTTCCCTCTCCACCCCCCTCTCTCCCTCGCCTTCCCCCTCTCTCCCTCGCCACCCCCCCCTCTCCCTCACCTCTCCCTCTCTCATGTATACACACGATATTTTTTGCCCATGATTCTAGAAATTAATTGCAGGTTTGAGTTTGGAAGTTGATCCTGGCCGCCACGTCTGGGAACTAGCCAGCGACAATATAGGCTGCCAAATGAGGGGAATTAAGTTTATTTATTAAAATTTATATTTTCCTGAACCACTGTCGCCTCCAGCGCTGCTTGCAACTGTGTGATCTGGGTTTTAGGTGCAGTTGTTGCGTTTGTAACATTGGTGTTCAAGAGGCCTTAATTGTGCCCTTCTCGCCTCCAAGTGTCCATTTGCTGTTGATGTCCTTGTGGTTGTGGAGAGTTTCTTAGACCCGTGAAAATGTGGGTCTTCGTTCTGTGACCTGGTCCAGTACCACGGGGGACCATTCTGTCACCTGGTCCAGTACCAGGGGGACCATTCTGTCACCTGGTCCAGTACCAGGGTGACCATTCTGTCACCTGGTCCAGTACCAGGGGGACCATTCTGTCACCTGGTCCAGTACCAGGGGGACCATTCTGTCACCTGGTCCAGTACCAGGGGGACCATTCTGTCACCTGGTCCAGTACCAGGGGGACCATTCTGTCACCTGGTCCAGTACCAGGGGGACCATTCTGTCACCTGGTCCAGTACCAGGGGGACCATTCTGTCACCTGGTCCAGTACCAGGGGGACCATTCTGTCACCTGGTCCAGTACCAGGGGGACCATTCTGTCACCTGGTCCAGTACCAGGGGGACCATTCTGTCACCTGGTCCAGTACCAGGGGGACCATTCTGTCACCTGGTCCAGTACCAGGGGGACCATTCTGTCATCTGGTCCAGTACCAGGGGGACCATTCTGTGACCTGGTCCAGTACCACGGGGGACCATTCTGTCACCTGGTCCAGTACCAGGGGGACCATTCTGTCACCAGGTCCAGTACCAGGGGGACCATTCTGTCACCTGGTCCAGTACCAGGGGGACCATTCTGTCACCTGGTCCAGTACCAGGGGGACCATTCTGTCACCTGGTCCAGTACCAGGGGGGACCATTCTGTCACCTGGTCCAGTACCAGGGGGACCATTCTGTCACCTGGTCCAGTACCAGGGGGACCATTCTGTCACCTGGTCCAGTACCAGGGGGACCATTCTGTCACCAGGTCCAGTACCAGGGGGACCATTCTGTCACCTGGTCCAGTACCAGGGGGACCATTCTGTCACCTGGTCCAGTACCAGGGGGACCATTCTGTCACCTGGTCCAGTACCAGGGGGACCATTCTGTCACCTGGTCCAGTACCAGGGGGACCATTCTGTCACCTGGTCCAGGTACCAACTGTCAGATCCAGTACCAGGCACCATTGCGTCACCAGGCACTGACGTCATATCAGCCCAGATAACAAGTGGGTAGTTGAATGACGTCACCGGGAGATAAGAGGCGCGTCGTCTGTGATTGGAAGACGCGACCGGACTCTCTTGGAGATAAGGAGCATTGGATTTCTTCAACAATTGATACTTGAAGAAAAACGTCTGTGAGATAAGAAGCTGGAAAGAAGGAGTCTCGTCACGTCTTGCAGATAACGTTGACGGGTTTGGGACGAGCTGGGACGACAGGGTGGGGGGGGGGAAGAGACAGGGTCAAGACAGATGGGGACGGGAATGAGGGGGGGGGCGGGGGAGTTGACGGCTGTTCGTTCCATATGAGAATAACTGAAGGCGTATTGGAGCGCATTCGTTCCTCGCCTGTCAAGCGGGCTTCGCCTGTCACCTACCTACCCCTGTGGCTACCTTGTGTAGCTTCCGGGGATCAACGACCCCACGGCCCGGTCTCCGACCAGGCCTCCCGGTTGGATGTCTGGTCAACCAGGCTGTTGGACGCGGCTGTTCGCATCTGCGTGCTGAGGGATTTCTTGTGGAGATGTGTGTGGTGGTGGTGTGGGGGGGGGGAGCAGGCAGGTAAACAGGACAGAGGTAACAGTTGGAGTGCGTGCTCCACAGAGGAAAAGAAGTCGAGGAACACTGAAAATAACACTTGACCTTCGAGAGAGAGAGAGAGAGAGTTTTACCATAGGCTGTGTTGTTTACAAGATGCCTGTAATAAAATAAGATGTGCCATTGTGACAGGAGAAACGTCAGTAAGTATAAATCAGCAATAAGACGACAGCGGCAGCCGGTGATTGGCCTAGCCCGCTGGAGGAGGACCCGCTCCAGCTCGACTCCCGATGGTAATTACGGCCATTGCAATATCGTCCAGCTAGTGATCGATGCCGTCGACGTATTAATAGTGTTGTAAAGTCAAGATGGTCACCAGGAGGGCAATATCATTAAAGGCAATCACCATTGTTGCAATGACATGGGTGGGGGGAGGCTGGTGGCGTGGGTGGGGGGAGGCTGGGGGCTTGGGTGGGGGGAGGCTGGGGGCGTGGGTGGGGGGAGGCTGGGGGGCGTGGGTGAGGGGAGGCTGGGGGCGTGGGTGGGGAGGCTGGTGGCGTGGGTGGGAGAGAGAAGGGGATGGTGGGAGGGGGAGCCCATGTAGCGCGGACGAGTCTCCATTTAGGAAAAGTGAGGACTGGACTGGAAATCCCAGCGTCGTCCAGGGTGCACGTGGTCTGACTCCATTGCAGGAAATGCCTCGTTCGGTCCCCGCCAGCGGGCGAGGACAGCACAGGTAGAGGTGGTCAGTTAGCAAAGTGGGACGGGGTGTGGAAGAGTGAGAGTGAGAGAGGGAGGGAAGGGGGGAACACCTTTCCACCTCAACTCTCACGGAACTATGCCTTCAGCCCCCTGATCCATCCACCCCCAACCTGGAACCTTGTGGTACAGAAAATCGCTGCACATCTTAGACTAACTTGTGATTTGACTTAAACGCCAAGGTACTACAGTTATGTAGCACTTGGCACGGGTATGGATTTAGGATAAGACGGAGGAAAGGAAGGGTTATCTTGAGATGATTTCGGGGCTTTAGTGTCCCCGCGGCCCAGTCCTCGACCAGGCCTCCATCCCCAGGAAGCAGCCCGTGACAGCTGACTAACACCCAGGTACCTATTTACTGCTAGGTAACAGGGGCATAGGGTGAAAGAAACTCTGCCCATTGTTTCTCGCCGGCGCCCGGGATCGGACCTGGGACCACAGGATCACAAGTCCAGCGTGCTGTCCGCTCGGCCGACCGGCTCCCGACCGGCTCAGGGTGTCCAAACATTTGGACGGTCGGGGGATGGAACGCCGACCTGTAAGAAGCGATAATATTGCCCTACCGCCCAGTTCAAGTGGTTGGGGCCTATTTAAACTGTAAGTAAGAGCGAATTATTGAGCCTCTGAACTCTCGATAAACAACTCGTTCGGACTCTTAGCCACCTTACCTGACTCTACCCGTCAAGTTGAGAATTGACAACAACTTGCCCTTTGTGTATCCGGTGTCTCCCCTTGCCTCCCCCCGTCTGTCTCTCTCTCTCTCCCTCCCTCCCCTCCCTCTCTTTCCCCCTCTCCCCTCCCTCTCTGATTCCTTGGTTTTCTCTCTCATTCTCACCTGGGATAACATTCGTCCTTTAGTAATGAGTCACATTCCGTGAAACATGTCTTCTTCAATTCTGTGAAATTATCAACTCCTTTCCCGCTTGAGCTTTGATGTCCGCCATGCCCCTTCCTCGGCCCTTCCACTGCCTCTCCCTCGGTCCTTCCACTGCCTCTCCCTCTCCCTCGGTCCTTCCACTGCCTCTCCCTCTCCCTCGGTCCTTCCACTGCCTCTCCCTCTCCCTCGGTCCTTCCACTGCCTCTCCCTCTCCCTCGGTCCTTCCACTGCCTCTCCCTCTACAAAAAATACCCACAAGAAGAAAAAAAGTGACATTTCAATTTAAGAAAATAATAAGATGACACAAAAGCAGAGTAGTCACAGACGTGTCTATGCCGTGACAAGCGTAGTCGTACAAACTGTACTTCACACTGTACTGCGTCCCAGGGCTGAGACGGTACCCCTCCCTCCCCCTTCCACCGACACCACGCACCACTCCAACAATCTGTTGGAAAAAATCAGTTGGAGCCATTTGGGGGATTCGAACCTGTGATTTCTTTGTGCAACAATCTATAGCTGTCCCGTTCTACCTCTTAAATTCTCTCACATTTAAATCAATTATTGATTTTCCTCACTAGTGGCTAAGGGCCAGCCCTGGCAGCTGTGTTTCATACAAGCTGCATTAAGTTTAAGCTGCTTACAATCTAATACTCCTTAACAAGAGGATATTTTATTTGCCTGACCCCCATATCAGTGCTATTTTCAAGTCACATATGGGAAACCTGTGGGTGAGAGGCAGCTGTTCCCAGTCGCAGGGCGGGCCAGGTGTTTATAGTGTTGTCCTGCTATATTCCTTCTGTCCTTGAGGTCTTTTAACAAAAATAACTGCTTCCAGTGCCTCTCTTGACTTTATTTCGTATATTCGCTTCCAGTTCCTTCCATGTTGTCGCTATGACCAAGCGGTCATAAGGGAACTGGAAGCTCCCGTCAGGCAGAGGATGGGACGAAGACGACGCTCCTTTCCCTCCCGTCATCGCCCTTCGTCCCATGCTCATCCCTCGCCCTTCTCTCGCCCCTTTCCTTCTTTCTATCCCCCGCCCTCCCATTCGGCGACGGCCGCCGCCCAGCCGGCAGCCTCTCGTCTAGTGATTTTTTTTGGCGGGAAAGTTAGCGGTTCACAACGCCGGACTGTCTGTCGCTAGAACATTATATCAGTTCTTCTCTAGAACATTATATATGTTCTTCTCTAGAACATTATATATGTTCTTTGTCATTGTCAGCGCGTGGCTCGGTTGTGTGTGTGTGTGTGTTTTATGTAGAATTTATTATTGTTTATCCTGCTATTCATTGTAATTTCTTTTTGCTATGTTTTTTAATAGAGTTTTAGCTATCGCTTCTAATACAATCAATTGTTATTCTAGACAAGCTTCCCCGTTATTATTTTCTTGAATTTAATTTTTTTCTAATACGTTCTTTAATCCCATTGTTGTTAATTTTTTACATTGTTATTCGACAGTTGTAGTAAGATTTAGTGCCATTGTCAACATTCTTCTCTTCTTCGTAAGATTCTCTTCTCAACAACTTCTCTTAGATGTAAAGTGCGTTGTAAACACGCCTCTATCTGACGGAAGAAGGAACTTGAACAACTGCGGATGGCATCTGATCTATCAGGCTGTTTTATTTGCTGTCTTTATATACATAAGACTGCTTGCAAGTCTTGTTTTAAGACACCGTCAAGCGGAAAGTTTGCTCGAGAGACTGAGCCGCGTGGAAGACGCTCCTTCGGGACCTCCTCAAGACAGACAGGCAGGCAGACAGGTAGCTCCAGACGCCAGCCAGCCAGCCAGGCAGGTGTCTTGGGGATCATCCGCTCTGATCTTCCCTCATACCCCCCTGACACTCCCTGACACCCTGATGGGCCTTTCATCCACGTTCCCACTGACATCCCCCGCCCCATCACCGTTCCCGTGACCACCAGGAGCCCATTGCCAGTTTCGGATTCCAATGGAGAACATAAGTTGCCTCTTCACGCCTTCGAATTCCAATGAGGAGAGTCATCGCTGCTCGTTCAGGCCTCCCCCCCCCTTCCTTCTACCTCTCTCCCTCCCTCCCTCCTTTCCCAGCGTCTCGCCTTATCATCTTAGATGGCGTCTTTCCTCCATGTTACTTCACTCCTTCCTATTCTACCTCTTCTCTTTCCTTCCCTCCACCCTCCTCCGTCGTCTCTATTTCCTCTTCTCCCTCTCGTTCCTTTTATATCCTTTCCCTTTTTAATTTTCTTATTCATTTTCTTCAATCCTTGTCTCCTTGCTCTATCTTCCTTCGTGAGTGTCTTGGACCTGCGTTCTTCGTCGGTTACGGGGAGCCTCGGCGCCAATACCTTCATAAACTCTCTACTTTCACATTTGGAGTATCTGCTATATCTTAAACATGTCTCCCTTCCGTTTACCCATTTTCTCTATTCCTCCTTATATCCTTTCTCTTGTCTTATTCCTTTCTCTCTCTCCTCCGCCCTGCCGCCATCGCCTTGAGGACCTCGGCATCAGTCGTTCGCCTTCTCAGATCGGACAAGGAAATGCCATCAGTGGCAGCTGGGGGTGTTGGCTGGCGGCGGCGGCGGCGTCACCCTGGAGGCGGCGTGCCACCCAGCATTGTGCCGCTGATACGACACCCACCAGTATTGTCAACCGAAAATCGATACCGAGATTTGGGCGTGAGGGTGTTGATGGGACGGGGGTGGCCTCGTCCCTCTCTCAGGCGCTGATGAGTGCTGGCGCGGGTCACTTTCCCCGCCGCTCACCTGCCAACTGTCTGGGGAGGAGGCTTCCTTCTGGGGGGAGGCTTCCTTCTGGGGGGAGGCTTCCTTCTGGGGGATACTTCCTTCTGGGGGGAGGCTTCTCTCTGGGGGAGGCTTCCTTCTGGGAGGAGGCTTCCTGCTCTTGGAGGCTTCCTTCTGGAAGGAGAGACGTGTGAGGACCATTTGTGAGAGCGCTCTGGGAGTGCCTGTGGTCACACACTCAGCCTTCACGCGAGACACTGGAGAAGGTGTCCAAGATAAGATGCTCTGGAGACGAAGTTTTCTCACGGGAGACACGCAGGGAGACACATCTCCCGTCACGCAGAGTGCAGTCGCACCTCCACAGATCTCCAGTATCAGCTCTTGATACTGGTAA
Source organism: Procambarus clarkii (assembly GCF_040958095.1). Taxonomy (NCBI): domain Eukaryota; kingdom Metazoa; phylum Arthropoda; class Malacostraca; order Decapoda; family Cambaridae; genus Procambarus; species Procambarus clarkii. The sequence goes on from NC_091238.1 coordinate 14,840,783, forward strand.
TGGCTCAAAAGGGCCACTACTTACGGGCTATTCATGCCCGTGCCACCTTTTGGGTGGCTTAATCTTCGTCAATCAATCGAAGTTTTCTAGAGAATCCAAACAGGAGATGAGTCCGCAGCAATTTGACACCAGGGAGATTTTGTTTTGTTTTGTTTGGCTCAACTTTATTTTTGGATCGTGGGTCTAGACACCTCTCCCCCCCCCCACCCCCTCTTTCCTCTCTCACTCCCTACCCTTCTCCTGTCTCTTCCTCCCACCCTCCTGCTTTCCGTATGTTCCTCCCCTCTATCCCTCTCTCCCTCCCCCTCTATCCCTCTTTCCCTCCCCCCTCTATCCCTCTTTCCCTCCCCCCTCTATCCCTCTCCCTCCAATCTTGCGGAACACACACCGCGGCTGTACCTCGGTGTACCTCGGTACCACAATAATATCAGTAACATATGGTGGTACGCTGATCGTGTTTGATATTGGATCACTTCCATTTTAAAGAATGTCTCTGGCAACTGCGCGATTGATCCAAACTTTTGGTCATGTAAAATGGCACTTAGATAAGTTCTTGCAAGAAGAAGTGCCGGCCCAACCAGGCTGTAGTGGATATGAGAGTCTGCGGGCCGCTCCAAGCAACAGCCTGTTGGACCAAGTTATCACAAGTAGCACCTGGCCTCAGACCGAACTCGGGGAGGAGGAGAACTCCCAGAACCCTCTCTCCAGGTGCTTGGACGAGCAGGAGTACTCACTTCCCCCTTCAAAGCAGGAGAGATTGCTGAAATAGAGGGACTACAGAGAACATATACGGCACGCATAGACGCAATAAAGCACCTAAATTATTGGGATCGTCTCAAAGCCCTCCAAATGTACTCACTAGAAAGAAGACGAGAGAGATATCAAATAATATACACCTGGAAGATACTG